>NW_026701185.1:0-115064 GCF_030435755.1 Ochotona princeps | reverse complement strand
ACACAAACGAATGCTCCACATGCGGGTTTCACATGCCACCAACTCCACATTCACAGGCAACATCAGCGCCACAGCCGTTTTCAGATAGCCCTCAATGCAAAGGCTCTAGACGCAAATATTGGTGTGAGAGCTAATTCAATCAAGGAAACACTGCATGTTGGTGAAGGGCATATTGAAGAAGCATCAGCTGAGTGGTTCTTGTGGGAGAACAACTCCATTTGGCTCACTAACTTCACACACCATCAGGCTTCCAAGCAGCTCTCAAGGAAACTCAGTTTTCACACTCTATGCTTAGTGCCCTTTGTATGGCTAGGACTGAAATGAACCTGGTAGAGCATCCCACACAAACGAATGCTCCACATGCGGGTTTCACATGCCACCAACTCCACATTCACAGGCAACTTCAGCGCCACAGCCGTTTTCAGATAGCCCTCAATGCAAAGGCTCTAGACGCAAATATTGGTGTGAGAGCTAATTCAATCAAGGAAACACTGCATGTTGGTGAAGGGCATATTGAAGAAGGATCAGCCGAGTGGTTCTTGTGGGAGAACAACTCCATTTGGCTCACTAACTTCACACACCATCAGGCTTCCAAGCAGCTCTTAAGGAAACTCAGTTTTCACACTCTATGCTTAGTGCCCTTTGTGTGCCCAGGACTGAAATGAACCTGGTAGAGCATCCCACACAAACGAATGCTCCACATGCGGGTTTCACATGCCACCAACTCCACATTCACAGGCAACTTCAGCGCCACAGCCGTTTTCAGATAGCCCTCAATGCAAAGGCTCTAGACGCAAATATTGGTGTGAGAGCTAATTCAATCAAGGAAACACTGCATGTTGGTGAAGGGCATATTGAAGAAGGATCAGCTGAGTGGTTCTTGTGGGAGAACAACTCCATTTGGCTCACTAACTTCACACACCATCAGGCTTCCAAGCAGCTCTCAAGGAAACTCAGTTTTCACACTCTATGCTTAGTGCTCTTTGTGTGCCCAGGACTGAAATGAAACTTGGTCAGCATCCCACACAAACGAATGCTCCACATGCGGGTTTCACATGCCACCAACTCCACATTCACAGGCAACTTCAGCGCCACAGCCGTTTTCAGATAGCCCTCAATGCAAAGGCTCTAGACGCAAATATTGGTGTGAGAGCTAATTGAATCAAGGAAACACTGCATGTTGGTGAAGGGCATATTGAAGAAGGATCAGCCGAGTGGTTCTTGTGGGAGAACAACTCCATTTGGCTCACTAACTTCACACACCATCAGGCTTCCAAGCAGCTCTCAAGGAAACTCAGTTTTCACACTCTATGCTTAGTGCTGTTTGTGTGCCCAGGACTGAAATGAAGTTTGGTCAGCATCCCACACAAACGAATGCTCCACATGCGGGTTTCACATGCCACCAACTCCACATTCACAGGCAACTTCAGCGCCACAGCCGTTTTCAGATAGCCCTCAATGCAAAGGCTCTAGACGCAAATATTGGTGTGAGAGCTAATTCAATCAAGGAAACACTGCATGTTGGTGAAGGGCATATTGAAGAAGGATCAGCCGAGTGGTTCTTGTGGGAGAACAACTCCATTTGGCTCACTAACTTCACACACCATCAGGCTTCCAAGCAGCTCTCAAGGAAACTCAGTTTTCACACTCTATGCTTAGTGCCCTTTGAGTGCATTATCTAGGAATGAACCTGGTAGAGCATCCCACACAAACGAATGCTCCACATGCGGGTTTCACATGCCACCAACTCCACATTCACAGGCAACTTCAGCGCCACAGCCGTTTTCAGATAGCCCTCAATAAAAAAGGCTCTAGACGCAAATATTGGTGTGAGAGCTAATTCAATCAAGGAAACACTGCATGTTGGTGAAGGGCATATTGAAGAAGGATCAGCCGAGTGGTTCTTGTGGGAGAACAACTCCATTTGGCTCACTAACTTCACACACCATCAGGCTTCCAAGCAGCTCTCAAGGAAACTCAGTTTTCACACTCTATGCTTAGTGCCCTTTGTATGGCTAGGACTGAAATGAACCTGGTAGAGCATCCCACACAAACGAATGCTCCACATGCGGGTTTCACATGCCACCAACTCCACATTCACAGGCAACTTCAGCGCCACAGCCGTTTTCAGATAGCCCTCAATGCAAAGGCTCTAGACGCAAATATTGGTGTGAGAGCTAATTCAATCAAGGAAACACTGCATGTTGGTGAAGGGCATATTGAAGAAGGATCAGCCGAGTGGTTCTTGTGGGAGAACAACTCCATTTGGCTCACTAACTTCACACACCATCAGGCTTCCAAGCAGCTCTCAAGGAAACTCAGTTTTCACACTCTATGCTTAGTGCTCTTTGTGTGCCCAGGACTGAAATGAAGTTTGGTCAGCATCCCACACAAACGAATGCTCCACATGCGGGTTTCACATGCCACCAACTCCACATTCACAGGCAACTTCAGCGCCACAGCCGTTTTCAGATAGCCCTCAATGCAAAGGCTCTAGACGCAAATATTGGTGTGAGAGCTAATTCAATCAAGGAAACACTGCATGTTGGTGAAGGGCATATTGAAGAAGGATCAGCCGAGTGGTTCTTGTGGGAGAACAACTCCATTTGGCTCACTAACTTCACACACCATCAGGCTTCCAAGCAGCTCTCACGGAAACTCAGTTTTCACACTCTATGCTTAGTGCCCTTTGAGTGCATTATCTAGGAATGAACCTGGTAGAGCATCCCACACAAACGAATGCTCCACATGCGGGTTTCACATGCCACCAACTCCACATTCACAGGCAACTTCAGCGCCACAGCCGTTTTCAGATAGCCCTCAATGCAAAGGCTCTAGACGCAAATATTGGTGTGAGAGCTAATTCAATCAAGGAAACACTGCATGTTGGTGAAGGGCATATTGAAGAAGGATCAGCTGAGTGGTTCTTGTGGGAGAACAACTCCATTTGGCTCACTAACTTCACACACCATCAGGCTTCCAAGCAGCTCTCAAGGAAACTCAGTTTTCACACTCTATGCTTAGTGATCTTTGTGTGCCAAGGACTGAAATGAAGCTTGGTCAACATCCCACACAAACGAATGCTCCACATGCGGGTTTCACATGCCACCAACTCCACATTCACAGGCAACTTCAGCGCCCCAGCCGTTTTCAGATAGCCCTCAATGCAAAGGCTCTAGACGCAAATATTGGTGTGAGAGCTAATTCAATCAAGGAAACACTGCATGTTGGTGAAGGGCATATTGAAGAAGGATCAGCCGAGTGGTTCTTGTGGGAGAACAACTCCATTTGGCTCACTAACTTCACACACCATCAGGCTTCCAAGCAGCTCTCAAGGAAACTCAGTTTTCACACTCTATGCTTAGTGCCCTTTGTATGGCTAGGACTGAAATGAACCTGGTAGAGCATCCCACACAAACGAATGCTCCACATGCGGGTTTCACATGCCACCAACTCCACATTCACAGGCAACTTCAGCGCCACAGCCGTTTTCAGATAGCCCTCAATGCAAAGGCTCTAGACGCAAATATTGGTGTGAGAGCTAATTCAATCAAGGAAACACTGCATGTTGGTGAAGGGCATATTGAAGAAGGATCAGCTGAGTGGTTCTTGTGGGAGAACAACTCCATTTGGCTCACTAACTTCACACACCATCAGGCTTCCAAGCAGCTCTCAAGGAAACTCAGTTTTCACACTCTATGCTTAGTGCCCTTTGTATGGCTAGGACTGAAATGACCCTGGTAGAGCATCCCACACAAATGAATGCTCCACATGCGGGTTTCACATGCCACCAACTCCACATTCACAGGCAACTTCAGCGCCACAGCCGTTTTCAGATAGCACTCAATGCAAAGGCTCTAGACGCAAATATTGGTGTGAGAGCTAATTCAATCAAGGAAACACTGCATGTTGGTGAAGGGCATATTGAAGAAGGATCAGCCGAGTGGTTCTTGTGGGAGAACAACTCCATTTGGCTCACTAACTTCACACACCATCAGGCTTCCAAGCAGCTCTCAAGGAAACTCAGTTTTCACACTCTATGCTTAGTGCCCTTTGTATGGCTAGGACTGAAATGAACCTGGTAGAGCATCCCACACAAACGAATGCTCCACATGCGGGTTTCACATGCCACCAACTCCACATTCACAGGCAACTTCAGCGCCACTGCCGTTTTCAGATAGCCCTCAATGCAAAGGCTCTAGACGCAAATATTGGTGTGAGAGCTAATTCAATCAAGGAAACACTGCATGTTGGTGAAGGGCATATTGAAGAAGGATCAGCCGAGTGGTTCTTGTGGGAGAACAACTCCATTTGGCTCACTAACTTCACACACCATCAGGCTTCCAAGCAGCTCTCAAGGAAACTCAGTTTTCACACTCTATGCTTAGTGCCCTTTGAGTGCATTATCTAGGAATGAACCTGGTAGAGCATCCCACACAAACGAATGCTCCACATGCGGGTTTCACATGCCACCAACTCCACATTCACAGGCAACTTCAGCGCCACAGCCGTTTTCAGATAGCCCTCAATGCAAAGGCTCTAGACGCAAATATTGGTGTGAGAGCTAATTCAATCAAGGAAACACTGCATGTTGGTGAAGGGCATATTGAAGAAGGATCAGCCGAGTGGTTCTTGTGGGAGAACAACTCCATTTGGCTCACTAACTTCACACACCATCAGGCTTCCAAGCAGCTCTCAAGGAAACTCAGTTTTCACACTCTATGCTTAGTGCCCTTTGTATGGCTAGGACTGAAGTGAACCTGGTAGAGCATCCCACACAAACGAATGCTCCACATGCGGGTTTCACATGCCACCAACTCCACATTCACAGGCAACTTCAGCGCCACAGCCGTTTTCAGATAGCCCTCAATGCAAAGGCTCTAGACGCAAATATTGGTGTGAGAGCTAATTCAATCAAGGAAACACTGCATGTTGGTGAAGGGCATATTGAAGAAGGATCAGCCGAGTGGTTCTTGTGGGAGAACAACTCCATTTGGCTCACTAACTTCACACACCATCAGGCTTCCAAGCAGCTCTCAAGGAAACTCAGTTTTCACACTCTATGCTTAGTGCCCTTTGAGTGCATTATCTAGGAATGAACCTGGTAGAGCATCCCACACAAACGAATGCTCCACATGCGGGTTTCACATGCCACCAACTCCACATTCACAGGCAACTTCAGCGCCACAGCCGTTTTCAGATAGCCCTCAATGCAAAGGCTCTAGACGCAAATATTGGTGTGAGAGCTAATTCAATCAAGGAAACACTGCATGTTGGTGAAGGGCATATTGAAGAAGGATCAGCCGAGTGGTTCTTGTGGGAGAACAACTCCATTTGGCTCACTAACTTCACACACCATCAGGCTTCCAAGCAGCTCTCAAGGAAACTCAGTTTTCACACTCTATGCTTAGTGCCCTTTGAGTGCATTATCTAGGAATGAACCTGGTAGAGCATCCCACACAAACGAATGCTCCACATGCGGGTTTCACATGCCACCAACTCCACATTCACAGGCAACTTCAGCGCCACAGCCGTTTTCAGATAGCCCTCAATGCAAAGGCTCTAGACGCAAATATTGGTGTGAGAGCTAATTCAATCAAGGAAACACTGCATGTTGGTGAAGGGCATATTGAAGAAGGATCAGCCGAGTGGTTCTTGTGGGAGAACAACTCCATTTGGCTCACTAACTTCACACACCATCAGGCTTCCAAGCAGCTCTCAAGGAAACTCAGTTTTCACACTCTATGCTTAGTGCCCTTTGAGTGCATTATCTAGGAATGAACCTGGTAGAGCATCCCACACAAACGAATGCTCCACATGCGGGTTTCACATGCCACCAACTCCACATTCACAGGCAACTTCAGCGCCACAGCCGTTTTCAGATAGCCCTCAATGCAAAGGCTCTAGACGCAAATATTGGTGTGAGAGCTAATTCAATCAAGGAAACACTGCATGTTGGTGAAGGGCATATTGAAGAAGGATCAGCCGAGTGGTTCTTGTGGGAGAACAACTCCATTTGGCTCACTAACTTCACACACCATCAGGCTTCCAAGCAGCTCTCAAGGAAACTCAGTTTTCACACTCTATGCTTAGTGCCCTTTGTAAGGCTAGGACTGAAATGAACCTGGTAGAGCATCCCACACAAATGAATGCTCCACATGCGGGTTTCACATGCCACCAACTCCACATTCACAGGCAACTTCAGCGCCACAGCCGTTTTCAGATAGCCCTCAATGCAAAGGCTCTAGACGCAAATATTGGTGTGAGAGCTAATTCAATCAAGGAAACACTGCATGTTGGTGAAGGGCATATTGAAGAAGGATCAGCCGAGTGGTTCTTGTGGGAGAACAACTCCATTTGGCTCACTAACTTCACACACCATCAGGCTTCCAAGCAGCTCTCAAGGAAACTCAGTTTTCACACTCTATGCTTAGTGCCCTTTGTATGGCTAGGACTGAAGTGAACCTGGTAGAGCATCCCACACAAACGAATGCTCCACATGCGGGTTTCACATGCCACCAACTCCACATTCACAGGCAACTTCAGCGCCACAGCCGTTTTCAGATAGCCCTCAATGCAAAGGCTCTAGACGCAAATATTGGTGTGAGAGCTAATTCAATCAAGGAAACACTGCATGTTGGTGAAGGGCATATTGAAGAAGGATCAGCCGAGTGGTTCTTGTGGGAGAACAACTCCATTTGGCTCACTAACGTCACACACCATCAGGCTTCCAAGCAGCTCTCAAGGAAACTCATTTTTCACACTCTATGCTTAGTGCCCTTTGAGTGCATTAGCTAGGAATGAACCTGGTAGAGCATCCCACACAAACGAATGCTCCACATGCGGGTTTCACATGCCACCAACTCCACATTCTCAGGTAACTTCAGCTCCACAGCCGTTTTCAGATAGCCCTCAATGCAAAGGCTCTAGACGCAAATATTGGTGTGAGAGCTAATTCAATCAAGGAAACACTGCATGTTGGTGAAGGGCATATTGAAGAAGGATCAGCCGAGTGGTTCTTGTGGGAGAACAACTCCATTTGGCTCACTAACTTCACACACCATCAGGCTTCCAAGCAGCTCTCAAGGAAACTCAGTTTTCACACTCTATTGCTTAGTGCCCTTTGTATGGCTAGGACTGAAATGAACCTGGTAGAGCATCCCACACAAATGAATGCTCCACATGCGGGTTTCACATGCCACCAACTCCACATTCACAGGCAACTTCAGCGCCACAGCCGTTTTCAGATAGCCCTCAATGCAAAGGCTCTAGACGCAAATATTGGTGTGAGAGCTAATTCAATCAAGGAAACACTGCATGTTGGTGAAGAGCATATTGAAGAAGGATCAGCCGAGTGGTTCTTGTGGGAGAACAACTCCATTTGGCTCACTAACTTCACACACCATCAGGCTTCCAAGCAGCTCTCAAGGAAACTCAGTTTTCACACTCTATGCTTAGTGCCCTTTGAGTGCATTATCTAGGAATGAACCTGGTAGAGCATCCCACACAAACGAATGCTCCACATGCGGGTTTCACATGCCACCAACTCCACATTCACAGGCAACTTCAGCGCCACAGCCGTTTTCAGATAGCCCTCAATGCAAAGGCTCTAGACGCAAATATTGGTGTGAGAGCTAATTCAATCAAGGAAACACTGCATGTTGGTGAAGGGCATATTGAAGAAGGATCAGCCGAGTGGTTCTTGTGGGAGAACAACTCCATTTGGCTCACTAACTTCACACACCATCAGGCTTCCAAGCAGCTCTCAAGGAAACTCAGTTTTCACACTCTATGCTTAGTGCCCTTTGTATGGCTAGGACTGAAATGAACCTGGTAGAGCATCCCACACAAACGAATGCTCCACATGCGGGTTTCACATGCCACCGACTCCACATTCACAGGCAACTTCAGCGCCACAGCCGTTTTCAGATAGCCCTCAATGCAAAGGCTCTAGACGCAAATATTGGTGTGAGAGCTAATTCAATCAAGGAAACACTGCATGTTGGTGAAGGGCATATTGAAGAAGGATCAGCCGAGTGGTTCTTGTGGGAGAACAACTCCATTTGGCTCACTAACTTCACACACCATCAGGCTTCCAAGCAGCTCTCAAGGAAACTCAGTTTTCACACTCTATGCTTAGTGCTCTTTATGTGCCCAGCACTGAAATGAACCTTGGTCAGCATCCCACACAAACGAATGCTCCACATGCGGGTTTCACATGCCACCAACTCCACATTCACAGGCAACTTCAGCGCCACAGCCGTTTTCAGATAGCCCTCAATGCAAAGGCTCTAGACGCAAATATTGGTGTGAGAGCTATTTCAATCAAGGAAACACTGCATGTTGGTGAAGGGCATATTGAAGAAGGATCAGCCGAGTGGTTCTTGTGGGAGAACAACTCCATTTGGCTCACTAACTTCACACACCATCAGGCTTCCAAGCAGCTCTCAAGGAAACTCAGTTTTCACACTCTATGCTTAGTGCCCTTTGAGTGCATTATCTAGGAATGAACCTGGTAGAGCATCCCACACAAACGAATGCTCCACATGCGGGTTTCACATGCCACCAATTCCACATTCACAGGTAACTTCAGCGCCACAGCCGTTTTCAGATAGCCCTCAATGCAAAGGCTCTAGACGCAAATATTGGTGTGAGAGCTAATTCAATCAAGGAAACACTGCATGTTGGTGAAGGGCATATTGAAGAAGGATCAGCCGAGTGGTTCTTGTGGGAGAACAACTCCATTTGGCTCACTAACTTCACACACCATCAGGCTTCCAAGCAGCTCTCAAGGAAACTCAGTTTTCACACTCTATGCTTAGTGCCCTTTGTAAGGCTAGGACTGAAATGAACCTGGTAGAGCATCCCACACAAACGAATGCTCCACATGCGGGTTTCACATGCCACCAACTCCACATTCACAGGCAACTTCAGCGCCACAGCCGTTTTCAGATAGCCCTCAATGCAAAGGCTCTAGACGCAAATATTGGTGTGAGAGCTAATTCAATCAAGGAAACACTGCATGTTGGTGAAGGGCATATTGAAGAAGGATCAGCCGAGTGGTTCTTGTGGGAGAACAACTCCATTTGGCTCACTAACTTCACACACCATCAGGCTTCCAAGCAGCTCTCAAGGAAACTCAGTTTTCACACTCTATGCTTAGTGCCCTTTGTATGGCTAGGACTGAAATGAACCTGGTAGAGCATCCCACACAAACGAATGCTCCACATGCGGGTTTCACATGCCACCAACTCCACATTCACAGGCAACTTCAGCGCCACAGCCGTTTTCAGATAGCCCTCAATGCAAAGGCTCTAGACGCAAATATTGGTGTGAGAGCTAATTCAATCAAGGAAACACTGCATGTTGGTGAAGGGCATATTGAAGAAGGATCAGCCAAGTGGTTCTTGTGGGAGAACAACTCCATTTTGCTCACTAACTTCACACACCATCAGGCTTCCAAGCAGCTCTCAAGGAAACTCAGTTTTCACACTCTATGCTTAGTGCTCTTTATGTGCCCAGCACTGAAATGAAACTTGGTCAGCATCCCACACAAATGAATGCTCCACATGCGGGTTTCACATGCCACCAACTCCACATTCACAGGCAACTTCAGCGCCACAGCCGTTTTCAGATAGCCCTCAATGCAAAGGCTCTAGACGCAAATATTGGTGTGAGAGCTAATTCAATCAAGGAAACACTGCATGTTGGTGAAGGGCATATTGAAGAAGGATCAGCCGAGTGGTTCTTGTGGGAGAACAACTCCATTTGGCTCACTAACTTCACACACCATCAGGCTTCCAAGCAGCTCTCAAGGAAACTCAGTTTTCACACTCTATGCTTAGTGATCTTTGTGTGCCAAGGACTGAAATGAAGCTTGGTCAACATCCCACACAAACGAATGCTCCACATGCGGGTTTCACATGCCACCAACTCCACATTCACAGGCAACTTCAGCGCCACAGCCGTTTTCAGATAGCCCTCAATGCAAAGGCTCTAGACGCAAATATTGGTGTGAGAGCTAATTCAATCAAGGAAACACTGCATGTTGGTGAAGGGCATATTGAAGAAGGATCAGCCGAGTGGTTCTTGTGGGAGAACAACTCCATTTGGCTCACTAACTTCACACACCATCAGGCTTCCAAGCAGCTCTCAAGGAAACTCAGTTTTCACACTCTATGCTTAGTGCCCTTTGTATGGCTAGGACTGAAATGAACCTGGTAGAGCATCCCACACAAACGAATGCTCCACATGCGGGTTTCACATGCCACCAACTCCACATTCACAGGCAACTTCAGCGCCACAGCCGTTTTCAGATAGCCCTCAATGCAAAGGCTCTAGACGCAAATATTGGTGTGAGAGCTAATTCAATCAAGGAAACACTGCATGTTGGTGAAGGGCATATTGAAGAAAGATCAGCTGAGTGGTTCTTGTGGGAGAACAACTCCATTTGGCTCACTAACTTCACACACCATCAGGCTTCCAAGCAGCTCTCAAGGAAACTCAGTTTTCACACTCTATGCTTAGTGCCCTTTGTAGGGCTAGGACTGAAATGACCCTGGTAGAGCATCCCACACAAATGAATGCTCCACATGCGGGTTTCACATGCCACCAACTCCACATTCACAGGCAACTTCAGCGCCACAGCCGTTTTCAGATAGCCCTCAATGCAAAGGCTCTAGACGCAAATATTGGTGTGAGAGCTAATTCAATCAAGGAAACACTGCATGTTGGTGAAGGGCATATTGAAGAAGGATCAGCCGAGTGGTTCTTGTGGGAGAACAACTCCATTTGGCTCACTAACTTCACACACCATCAGGCTTCCAAGCAGCTCTCAAGGAAACTCAGTTTTCACACTCTATGCTTAGTGCCCTTTGTATGGCTAGGACTGAAATGAACCTGGTAGAGCATCCCACACAAACGAATGCTCCACATGCGGGTTTCACATGCCACCAACTCCACATTCACAGGCAACTTCAGCGCCACAGCCGTTTTCAGATAGCCCTCAATGCAAAGGCTCTAGACGCAAATATTGGTGTGAGAGCTAATTCAATCAAGGAAACACTGCATGTTGGTGAAGGGCATATTGAAGAAGGATCAGCCGAGTGGTTCTTGTGGGAGAACAACTCCATTTGGCTCACTAACTTCACACACCATCAGGCTTCCAAGCAGCTCTCAAGGAAACTCAGTTTTCACACTCTATGCTTAGTGCCCTTTGAGTGCATTATCTAGGAATGAACCTGGTAGAGCATCCCACACAAACGAATGCTCCACATGCGGGTTTCACATGCCACCAACTCCACATTCACAGGCAACTTCAGCGCCACAGCCGTTTTCAGATAGCCCTCAATGCAAAGGCTCTAGACGCAAATATTGGTGTGAGAGCTAATTCAATCAAGGAAACACTGCATGTTGGTGAAGGGCATATTGAAGAAGGATCAGCCGAGTGGTTCTTGTGGGAGAACAACTCCATTTGGCTCACTAACTTCACACACCATCAGGCTTCCAAGCAGCTCTCAAGGAAACTCAGTTTTCACACTCTATGCTTAGTGCTCTTTATGTGCCCAGCACTGAAATGAAACTTGGTCAGCATCCCACACAAATGAATGCTCCACATGCGGGTTTCACATGCCACCAACTCCACATTCACAGGCAACTTCAGCGCCACAGCCGTTTTCAGATAGCCCTCAATGCAAAGGCTCTAGACGCAAATATTGGTGTGAGAGCTAATTCAATCAAGGAAACACTGCATGTTGGTGAAGGGCATATTGAAGAAGGATCAGCCGAGTGGTTCTTGTGGGAGAACAACTCCATTTGGCTCACTAACTTCACACACCATCAGGCTTCCAAGCAGCTCTCAAGGAAACTCAGTTTTCACACTCTATGCTTAGTGCCCTTTGTATGGCTAGGACTGAAATGAACCTGGTAGAGCATCCCACACAAACGAATGCTCCACATGCGGGTTTCATATGCCACCAACTCCACATTCACAGGCAACTTCAGCGCCACAGCCGTTTTCAGATAGCCCTCAATGCAAAGGCTCTAGACGCAAATATTGGTGTGAGAGCTAATTCAATCAAGGAAACACTGCATGTTGGTGAAGGGCATATTGAAGAAGGATCAGCTGAGTGGTTCTTGTGGGAGAACAACTCCATTTGGCTCTCTAACTTCACACACCATCAGGCTTCCAAGCAGCTCTCAAGGAAACTCAGTTTTCACACTCTATGCTTAGTGCTCTTTATGTGCCCAGCACTGAAATGAAACTTGGTCAGCATCCCACACAAACGAATGCTCCACATGCGGGTTTCACATGCCACCAACTCCACATTCACAGGCAACTTCAGCGCCACAGCCGTTTTCAGATAGCCCTCAATGCAAAGGCTCTAGACGCAAATATTGGTGTGAGAGCTAATTCAATCAAGGAAACACTGCATGTTGGTGAAGGGCATATTGAAGAAGGATCAGCCAAGTGGTTCTTGTGGGAGAACAACTCCATTTGGCTCACTAACTTCACACACCATCAGGCTTCCAAGCAGCTCTCAAGGAAACTCAGTTTTCACACTCTATGCTTAGTGCCCTTTGTATGGCTAGGACTGAAATGAACCTGGTAGAGCATCCCACACAAATGAATGCTCCACATGCGGGTTTCACATGCCACCAACTCCACATTCACAGGCAACTTCAGCGCCACAGCCGTTTTCAGATAGCCCTCAATGCAAAGGCTCTAGACGCAAATATTGGTGTGAGAGCTAATTCAATCAAGGAAACACTGCATGTTGGTGAAGGGCATATTGAAGAAGGATCAGCCGAGTGGTTCTTGTGGGAGAACAACTCCATTTGGCTCACTAACTTCACACACCATCAGGCTTCCAAGCAGCTCTCAAGGAAACTCAGTTTTCACACTCTATGCTTAGTGCCCTTTGTATGGCTAGGACTGAAATGAACCTGGTAGAGCATCCCACACAAACGAATGCTCCACATGCGGGTTTCATATGCCACCAACTCCACATTCACAGGCAACTTCAGCGCCACAGCCGTTTTCAGATAGCCCTCAATGCAAAGGCTCTAGACGCAAATATTGGTGTGAGAGCTAATTCAATCAAGGAAACACTGCATGTTGGTGAAGGGCATATTGAAGAAGGATCAGCCGAGTGGTTCTTGTGGGAGAACAACTCCATTTGGCTCACTAACTTCACACACCATCAGGCTTCCAAGCAGCTCTCAAGGAAACTCAGTTTTCACACTCTATGCTTAGTGCCCTTTGAGTGCATTATCTAGGAAGGAACCTGGTAGAGCATCCCACACAAACGAATGCTCCACATGCGGGTTTCACATGCCACCAACTCCACATTCACAGGCAACTTCAGCGCCACAGCCGTTTTCAGATAGACCTCAATGCAAAGGCTCTAGACGCAAATATTGGTGTGAGAGCTAATTCAATCAAGGAAACACTGCATGTTGGTGAAGGGCATATTGAAGAAAGATCAGCTGAGTGGTTCTTGTGGGAGAACAACTCCATTTGGCTCACTAACTTCACACACCATCAGGCTTCCAAGCAGCTCTCAAGGAAACTCAGTTTTCACACTCTATGCTTAGTGCCCTTTGTATGGCTAGGACTGAAATGACCCTGGTAGAGCATCCCACACAAATGAATGCTCCACATGCGGGTTTCACATGCCACCAACTCCACATTCACAGGCAACTTCAGCGCCACAGCCGTTTTCAGATAGCCCTCAATGCAAAGGCTCTAGACGCAAATATTGGTGTGAGAGCTAATTCAATCAAGGAAACACTGCATGTTGGTGAAGGGCATATTGAAGAAGGATCAGCCGAGTGGTTCTTGTGGGAGAACAACTCCATTTGGCTCACTAACTTCACACACCATCAGGCTTCCAAGCAGCTCTCAAGGAAACTCAGTTTTCACACTCTATGCTTAGTGCCCTTTGTATGGCTAGGACTGAAATGAACCTGGTAGAGCATCCCACACAAACGAATGCTCCACATGCGGGTTTCACATGCCACCAACTCCACATTCACAGGCAACTTCAGCGCCACAGCCGTTTTCAGATAGCCCTCAATGCAAAGGCTCTAGACGCAAATATTGGTGTGAGAGCTAATTCAATCAAGGAAACACTGCATGTTGGTGAAGTATTGAAGAAGGATCAGCCGAGTGGTTCTTGAATGTGGGAGAACAACTCCATTTGGCTCACTAACTTCACACACCATCAGGCTTCCAAGCAGCTCTCAAGGAAACTCAGTTTTCACACTCTATGCTTAGTGCCCTTTGAGTGCATTATCTAGGAATGAACCTGGTAGAGCATCCCACACAAACGAATGCTCCACATGCGGGTTTCACATGCCACCAACTCCACATTCACAGGCAACTTCAGCGCCACAGCCGTTTTCAGATAGCCCTCAATGCAAAGGCTCTAGACGCAAATATTGGTGTGAGAGCTAATTCAATCAAGGAAACACTGCATGTTGGTGAAGGGCATATTGAAGAAGGATCAGCCAAGTGGTTCTTGTGGGAGAACAACTCCATTTGGCTCACTAACTTCACACACCATCAGGCTTCCAAGCAGCTCTCAAGGAAACTCAGTTTTCACACTCTATGCTTAGTGCCCTTTGTATGGCTAGGACTGAAATGAACCTGGTAGAGCATCCCACACAAATGAATGCTCCACATGCGGGTTTCACATGCCACCAACTCCACATTCACAGGCAACTTCAGCGCCACAGCCGTTTTCAGATAGCCCTCAATGCAAAGGCTCTAGACGCAAATATTGGTGTGAGAGCTAATTCAATCAAGGAAACACTGCATGTTGGTGAAGGGCATATTGAAGAAGGATCAGCCGAGTGGTTCTTGTGGGAGAACAACTCCATTTGGCTCACTAACTTCACACACCATCAGGCTTCCAAGCAGCTCTCAAGGAAACTCAGTTTTCACACTCTATGCTTAGTGCCCTTTGAGTGCATTATCTAGGAATGAACCTGGTAGAGCATCCCACACAAACGAATGCTCCACATGCGGGTTTCACATGCCACCAACTCCACATTCACAGGCAACTTCAGCGCCACAGCCGTTTTCAGATAGCCCTCAATGCAAAGGCTCTAGACGCAAATATTGGTGTGAGAGCTAATTCAATCAAGGAAACACTGCATGTTGGTGAAGGGCATATTGAAGAAGGATCAGCCGAGTGGTTCTTGTGGGAGAACAACTCCATTTGGCTCACTAACTTCACACACCATCAGGCTTCCAAGCAGCTCTCAAGGAAACTCAGTTTTCACACTCTATGCTTAGTGCTCTTTATGTGCCCAGCACTGAAATGAAACTTGGTCAGCATCCCACACAAATGAATGCTCCACATGCGGGTTTCACATGCCACCAACTCCACATTCACAGGCAACTTCAGCGCCACAGCCGTTTTCAGATAGCCCTCAATGCAAAGGCTCTAGACGCAAATATTGGTGTGAGAGCTAATTCAATCAAGGAAACACTGCATGTTGGTGAAGGGCATATTGAAGAAGGATCAGCCGAGTGGTTCTTGTGGGAGAACAACTCCATTTGGCTCACTAACTTCACACACCATCAGGCTTCCAAGCAGCTCTCAAGGAAACTCAGTTTTCACACTCTATGCTTAGTGCCCTTTGTATGGCTAGGACTGAAATGAACCTGGTAGAGCATCCCACACAAACGAATGCTCCACATGCGGGTTTCATATGCCACCAACTCCACATTCACAGGCAACTTCAGCGCCACAGCCGTTTTCAGATAGCCCTCAATGCAAAGGCTCTAGACGCAAATATTGGTGTGAGAGCTAATTCAATCAAGGAAACACTGCATGTTGGTGAAGGGCATATTGAAGAGGATCAGCTGAGTGGTTCTTGTGGGAGAACAACTCCATTTGGCTCTCTAACTTCACACACCATCAGGCTTCCAAGCAGCTCTCAAGGAAACTCAGTTTTCACACTCTATGATTAGCGCTCTTTATGTGCCCAGCACTGAAATGAAACTTGGTCAGCATCCCACACAAACGAATGCTCCACATGCGGGTTTCACATGCCACCAACTCCACATTCACAGGCAACTTCAGCGCCACAGCCGTTTTCAGATAGCCCTCAATGCAAAGGCTCTAGACGCAAATATTGGTGTGAGAGCTAATTCAATCAAGGAAACACTGCATGTTGGTGAAGGGCATATTGAAGAAGGATCAGCCGAGTGGTTCTTGTGGGAGAACAACTCCATTTGGCTCACTAACTTCACACACCATCAGGCTTCCAAGCAGCTCTCAAGGAAACTCAGTTTTCACACTCTATGCTTAGTGCTCTTTATGTGCCCAGCACTGAAATGAAACTTGGTCAGCATCCCACACAAATGAATGCTCCACATGCGGGTTTCACATGCCACCAACTCCACATTCACAGGCAACTTCAGCGCCACAGCCGTTTTCAGATAGCCCTCAATGCAAAGGCTCTAGACGCAAATATTGGTGTGAGAGCTAATTCAATCAAGGAAACACTGCATGTTGGTGAAGGGCATATTGAAGAAGGATCAGCCGAGTGGTTCTTGTGGGAGAACAACTCCATTTGGCTCACTAACTTCACACACCATCAGGCTTCCAAGCAGCTCTCAAGGAAACTCAGTTTTCACACTCTATGCTTAGTGCCCTTTGTATGGCTAGGACTGAAATGAACCTGGTAGAGCATCCCACACAAACGAATGCTCCACATGCGGGTTTCATATGCCACCAACTCCACATTCACAGGCAACTTCAGCGCCACAGCCGTTTTCAGATAGCCCTCAATGCAAAGGCTCTAGACGCAAATATTGGTGTGAGAGCTAATTCAATCAAGGAAACACTGCATGTTGGTGAAGGGCATATTGAAGAAGGATCAGCTGAGTGGTTCTTGTGGGAGAACAACTCCATTTGGCTCTCTAACTTCACACACCATCAGGCTTCCAAGCAGCTCTCAAGGAAACTCAGTTTTCACACTCTATGCTTAGTGCTCTTTATGTGCCCAGCACTGAAATGAAACTTGGTCAGCATCCCACACAAACGAATGCTCCACATGCGGGTTTCACATGCCACCAACTCCACATTCACAGGCAACTTCAGCGCCACAGCCGTTTTCAGATAGCCCTCAATGCAAAGGCTCTAGACGCAAATATTGGTGTGAGAGCTAATTCAATCAAGGAAACACTGCATGTTGGTGAAGGGCATATTGAAGAAGGATCAGCCGAGTGGTTCTTGTGGGAGAACAACTCCATTTGGCTCACTAACTTCACACACCATCAGGCTTCCAAGCAGCTCTCAAGGAAACTCAGTTTTCACACTCTATGCTTAGTGCCCTTTGAGTGCATTATCTAGGAATGAACCTGGTAGAGCATCCCACACAAACGAATGCTCCACATGCGGGTTTCACATGCCACCAACTCCACATTCACAGGCAACTTCAGCGCCACAGCCGTTTTCAGATAGCCCTCAATGCAAAGGCTCTAGACGCAAATATTGGTGTGAGAGCTAATTCAATCAAGGAAACACTGCATGTTGGTGAAGGGCATATTGAAGAAGGATCAGCCAAGTGGTTCTTGTGGGAGAACAACTCCATTTGGCTCACTAACTTCACACACCATCAGGCTTCCAAGCAGCTCTCAAGGAAACTCAGTTTTCACACTCTATGCTTAGTGCCCTTTGTATGGCTAGGACTGAAATGAACCTGGTAGAGCATCCCACACAAATGAATGCTCCACATGCGGGTTTCACATGCCACCAACTCCACATTCACAGGCAACTTCAGCGCCACAGCCGTTTTCAGATAGCCCTCAATGCAAAGGCTCTAGACGCAAATATTGGTGTGAGAGCTAATTCAATCAAGGAAACACTGCATGTTGGTGAAGGGCATATTGAAGAAGGATCAGCCGAGTGGTTCTTGTGGGAGAACAACTCCATTTGGCTCACTAACTTCACACACCATCAGGCTTCCAAGCAGCTCTCAAGGAAACTCAGTTTTCACACTCTATGCTTAGTGCCCTTTGAGTGCATTATCTAGGAATGAACCTGGTAGAGCATCCCACACAAACGAATGCTCCACATGCGGGTTTCACATGCCACCAACTCCACATTCACAGGCAACTTCAGCGCCACAGCCGTTTTCAGATAGCCCTCAATGCAAAGGCTCTAGACGCAAATATTGGTGTGAGAGCTAATTCAATCAAGGAAACACTGCATGTTGGTGAAGGGCATATTGAAGAAGGATCAGCCAAGTGGTTCTTGTGGGAGAACAACTCCATTTGGCTCACTAACTTCACACACCATCAGGCTTCCAAGCAGCTCTCAAGGAAACTCAGTTTTCACACTCTATGCTTAGTGCCCTTTGTATGGCTAGGACTGAAATGAACCTGGTAGAGCATCCCACACAAACGAATGCTCCACATGCGGGTTTCACATGCCACCAACTCCACATTCACAGGCAACTTCAGCGCCACAGCCGTTTTCAGATAGCCCTCAATGCAAAGGCTCTAGACGCAAATATTGGTGTGAGAGCTAATTCAATCAAGGAAACACTGCATGTTGGTGAAGGGCATATTGAAGAAGGATCAGCCGAGTGGTTCTTGTGGGAGAACAACTCCATTTGGCTCACTAACTTCACACACCATCAGGCTTCCAAGCAGCTCTCAAGGAAACTCAGTTTTCACACTCTATGCTTAGTGCCCTTTGAGTGCATTATCTAGGAATGAACCTGGTAGAGCATCCCACACAAACGAATGCTCCACATGCGGGTTTCATATGCCACCAACTCCACATTCACAGGCAACTTCAGCGCCACAGCCGTTTTCAGATAGCCCTCAATGCAAAGGCTCTAGACGCAAATATTGGTGTGAGAGCTAATTCAATCAAGGAAACACTGCATGTTGGTGAAGGGCATATTGAAGAAGGATCAGCTGAGTGGTTCTTGTGGGAGAACAACTCCATTTGGCTCTCTAACTTCACACACCATCAGGCTTCCAAGCAGCTCTCAAGGAAACTCAGTTTTCACACTCTATGCTTAGTGCTCTTTATGTGCCCAGCACTGAAATGAAACTTGGTCAGCATCCCACACAAACGAATGCTCCACATGCGGGTTTCACATGCCACCAACTCCACATTCACAGGCAACTTCAGCGCCACAGCCGTTTTCAGATAGCCCTCAATGCAAAGGCTCTAGACGCAAATATTGGTGTGAGAGCTAATTCAATCAAGGAAACACTGCATGTTGGTGAAGGGCATATTGAAGAAGGATCAGCTGAGTGGTTCTTGTGGGAGAACAACTCCATTTGGCTCACTAACTTCACACACCATCAGGCTTCCAAGCAGCTCTCAAGGAAACTCAGTTTTCACACTCTATGCTTAGTGCCCTTTGTATGGCTAGGACTGAAATGAACCTGGTAGAGCATCCCACACAAACGAATGCTCCACATGCGGGTTTCATATGCCACCAACTCCACATTCACAGGCAACTTCAGCGCCACAGCCGTTTTCAGATAGCCCTCAATGCAAAGGCTCTAGACGCAAATATTGGTGTGAGAGCTAATTCAATCAAGGAAACACTGCATGTTGGTGAAGGGCATATTGAAGAAGGATCAGCTGAGTGGTTCTTGTGGGAGAACAACTCCATTTGGCTCTCTAACTTCACACACCATCAGGCTTCCAAGCAGCTCTCAAGGAAACTCAGTTTTCACACTCTATGCTTAGTGCTCTTTATGTGCCCAGCACTGAAATGAAACTTGGTCAGCATCCCACACAAACGAATGCTCCACATGCGGGTTTCACATGCCACCAACTCCACATTCACAGGCAACTTCAGCGCCACAGCCGTTTTCAGATAGCCCTCAATGCAAAGGCTCTAGACGCAAATATTGGTGTGAGAGCTAATTCAATCAAGGAAACACTGCATGTTGGTGAAGGGCATATTGAAGAAGGATCAGCCGAGTGGTTCTTGTGGGAGAACAACTCCATTTGGCTCACTAACTTCACACACCATCAGGCTTCCAAGCAGCTCTCAAGGAAACTCAGTTTTCACACTCTATGCTTAGTGCCCTTTGAGTGCATTATCTAGGAATGAACCTGGTAGAGCATCCCACACAAACGAATGCTCCACATGCGGGTTTCACATGCCACCAACTCCACATTCACAGGCAACTTCAGCGCCACAGCCGTTTTCAGATAGCCCTCAATGCAAAGGCTCTAGACGCAAATATTGGTGTGAGAGCTAATTCAATCAAGGAAACACTGCATGTTGGTGAAGGGCATATTGAAGAAGGATCAGCCGAGTGGTTCTTGTGGGAGAACAACTCCATTTGGCTCACTAACTTCACACACCATCAGGCTTCCAAGCAGCTCTCAAGGAAACTCAGTTTTCACACTCTATGCTTAGTGCCCTTTGTATGGCTAGGACTGAAATGAACCTGGTAGAGCATCCCACACAAATGAATGCTCCACATGCGGGTTTCACATGCCACCAACTCCACATTCACAGGCAACTTCAGCGCCACAGCCGTTTTCAGATAGCCCTCAATGCAAAGGCTCTAGACGCAAATATTGGTGTGAGAGCTAATTCAATCAAGGAAACACTGCATGTTGGTGAAGGGCATATTGAAGAAGGATCAGCCGAGTGGTTCTTGTGGGAGAACAACTCCATTTGGCTCACTAACTTCACACACCATCAGGCTTCCAAGCAGCTCTCAAGGAAACTCAGTTTTCACACTCTATGCTTAGTGCCCTTTGAGTGCATTATCTAGGAATGAACCTGGTAGAGCATCCCACACAAACGAATGCTCCACATGCGGGTTTCACATGCCACCAACTCCACATTCACAGGCAACTTCAGCACCACAGCCGTTTTCAGATAGCCCTCAATGCAAAGGCTCTAGACGCAAATATTGGTGTGAGAGCTAATTCAATCAAGGAAACACTGCATGTTGGTGAAGGGCATATTGAAGAAGGATCAGCCGAGTGGTTCTTGTGGGAGAACAACTCCATTTGGCTCACTAACTTCACACACCATCAGGCTTCCAAGCAGCTCTCAAGGAAACTCAGTTTTCACACTCTATGCTTAGTGCTCTTTATGTGCCCAGCACTGAAATGAAACTTGGTCAGCATCCCACACAAACGAATGCTCCACATGCGGGTTTCACATGCCACCAACTCCACATTCACAGGCAACTTCAGCGCCACAGCCGTTTTCAGATAGCCCTCAATGCAAAGGCTCTAGACGCAAATATTGGTGTGAGAGCTAATTCAATCAAGGAAACACTGCATGTTGGTGAAGGGCATATTGAAGAAGGATCAGCCGAGTGGTTCTTGTGGAGAACAACTCCATTTGGCTCACTAACTTCACACACCATCAGGCTTCCAAGCAGCTCTCAAGGAAACTCAGTTTTCACACTCTATGCTTAGTGCCCTTTGAGTGCATTATCTAGGAATGAACCTGGTAGAGCATCCCACACAAACGAATGCTCCACATGCGGGTTTCACATGCCACCAACTCCACATTCACAGGCAACTTCAGCGCCACAGCCGTTTTCAGATAGCCCTCAATGCAAAGGCTCTAGACGCAAATATTGGTGTGAGAGCTAATTCAATCAAGGAAACACTGCATGTTGGTGAAGGGCATATTGAAGAAGGATCAGCCAAGTGGTTCTTGTGGGAGAACAACTCCATTTGGCTCACTAACTTCACACACCATCAGGCTTCCAAGCAGCTCTCAAGGAAACTCAGTTTTCACACTCTATGCTTAGTGCCCTTTGTATGGCTAGGACTGAAATGAACCTGGTAGAGCATCCCACACAAACGAATGCTCCACATGCGGGTTTCACATGCCACCAACTCCACATTCACAGGCAACTTCAGCGCCACAGCCGTTTTCAGATAGCCCTCAATGCAAAGGCTCTAGACGCAAATATTGGTGTGAGAGCTAATTCAATCAAGGAAACACTGCATGTTGGTGAAGGGCATATTGAAGAAGGATCAGCCGAGTGGTTCTTGTGGGAGAACAACTCCATTTGGCTCACTAACTTCACACACCATCAGGCTTCCAAGCAGCTCTCAAGGAAACTCAGTTTTCACACTCTATGCTTAGTGCCCTTTGAGTGCATTATCTAGGAATGAACCTGGTAGAGCATCCCACACAAACGAATGCTCCACATGCGGGTTTCACATGCCACCAACTCCACATTCACAGGCAACTTCAGCACCACAGCCGTTTTCAGATAGCCCTCAATGCAAAGGCTCTAGACGCAAATATTGGTGTGAGAGCTAATTCAATCAAGGAAACACTGCATGTTGGTGAAGGGCATATTGAAGAAGGATCAGCCGAGTGGTTCTTGTGGGAGAACAACTCCATTTGGCTCACTAACTTCACACACCATCAGGCTTCCAAGCAGCTCTCAAGGAAACTCAGTTTTCACACTCTATGCTTAGTGCTCTTTATGTGCCCAGCACTGAAATGAAACTTGGTCAGCATCCCACACAAACGAATGCTCCACATGCGGGTTTCACATGCCACCAACTCCACATTCACAGGCAACTTCAGCGCCACAGCCGTTTTCAGATAGCCCTCAATGCAAAGGCTCTAGACGCAAATATTGGTGTGAGAGCTAATTCAATCAAGGAAACACTGCATGTTGGTGAAGGGCATATTGAAGAAGGATCAGCCGAGTGGTTCTTGTGGGAGAACAACTCCATTTGGCTCACTAACTTCACACACCATCAGGCTTCCAAGCAGCTCTCAAGGAAACTCAGTTTTCACACTCTATGCTTAGTGCCCTTTGAGTGCATTATCTAGGAATGAACCTGGTAGAGCATCCCACACAAACGAATGCTCCACATGCGGGTTTCACATGCAACCAACTCCACATTCACAGGTAACTTCAGCGCCACAGCCGTTTTCAGATAGCCCTCAATGCAAAGGCTCTAGACGCAAATATTGGTGTGAGAGCTAATTCAATCAAGGAAACACTGCATGTTGGTGAAGGGCATATTGAAGAAGGATCAGCCGAGTGGTTCTTGTGGGAGAACAACTCCATTTGGCTCACTAACTTCACACACCATCAGGCTTCCAAGCAGCTCTCAAGGAAACTCAGTTTTCACACTCTATGCTTAGTGCCCTTTGTATGGCTAGGACTGAAATGAACCTGGTAGAGCATCCCACACAAACGAATGCTCCACATGCGGGTTTCACATGCCACCAACTCCACATTCACAGGCAACTTCAGCGCCACAGCCGTTTTCAGATAGCCCTCAATGCAAAGGCTCTAGACGCAAATATTGGTGTGAGAGCTAATTCAATCAAGGAAACACTGCACGTTGGTGAAGGGCATATTGAAGAAGGATCAGCCGAGTGGTTCTTGTGGGAGAACAACTCCATTTGGCTCACTAACTTCACACACCATCAGGCTTCCAAGCAGCTCTCAAGGAAACTCAGTTTTCACACTCTATGCTTAGTGCCCTTTGAGTGCATTATCTAGGAATGAACCTGGTAGAGCATCCCACACAAACGAATGCTCCACATGCGGGTTTCACATGCAACCAACTCCACATTCACAGGTAACTTCAGCGCCACAGCCGTTTTCAGATAGCCCTCAATGCAAAGGCTCTAGACGCAAATATTGGTGTGAGAGCTAATTCAATCAAGGAAACACTGCATGTTGGTGAAGGGCATATTGAAGAAGGATCAGCCGAGTGGTTCTTGTGGGAGAACAACTCCATTTGGCTCACTAACTTCACACACCATCAGGCTTCCAAGCAGCTCTCAAGGAAACTCAGTTTTCACACTCTATGCTTAGTGCCCTTTGTATGGCTAGGACTGAAATGAACCTGGTAGAGCATCCCACACAAACGAATGCTCCACATGCGGGTTTCACATGCCACCAACTCCACATTCACAGGCAACTTCAGCGCCACAGCCGTTTTCAGATAGCCCTCAATGCAAAGGCTCTAGACGCAAATATTGGTGTGAGAGCTAATTCAATCAAGGAAACACTGCACGTTGGTGAAGGGCATATTGAAGAAGGATCAGCCGAGTGGTTCTTGTGGGAGAACAACTCCATTTGGCTCACTAACTTCACACACCATCAGGCTTCCAAGCAGCTCTCAAGGAAACTCAGTTTTCACACTCTATGCTTAGTGCCCTTTGTATGGCTAGGACTGAAATGACCCTGGTAGAGCATCCCACAGAAATGAATGCTCCACATGCGGGTTTCACATGCCACCAACTCCACATTCACAGGCAACTTCAGCGCCACAGCCGTTTTCAGATAGCCCTCAATGCAAAGGCTCTAGACGCAAATATTGGTGTGAGAGCTAATTCAATCAAGGAAACACTGCATGTTGGTGAAGGGCATATTGAAGAAGGATCAGCCGAGTGGTTCTTGTGGGAGAACAACTCCATTTGGCTCACTAACTTCACACACCATCAGGCTTCCAAGCAGCTCTCAAGGAAACTCAGTTTTCACACTCTATGCTTAGTGCTCTTTATGTGCCCAGCACTGAAATGAAACTTGGTCAGCATCCCACACAAACGAATGCTCCACATGCGGGTTTCACATGCCACCAACTCCACATTCACAGGCAACTTCAGCGCCACAGCCGTTTTCAGATAGCCCTCAATGCAAAGGCTCTAGACGCAAATATTGGTGTGAGAGCTAATTCAATCAAGGAAACACTGCATGTTGGTGAAGGGCATATTGAAGAAGGATCAGCCGAGTGGTTCTTGTGGGAGAACAACTCCATTTGGCTCACTAACTTCACACACCATCAGGCTTCCAAGCAGCTCTCAAGGAAACTCAGTTTTCACACTCTATGCTTAGTGCCCTTTGAGTGCATTATCTAGGAAGGAACCTGGTAGAGCATCCCACACAAACGAATGCTCCACATGCGGGTTTCACATGCCACCAACTCCACATTCACAGGCAACTTCAGCGCCACAGCCGTTTTCAGATAGACCTCAATGCAAAGGCTCTAGACGCAAATATTGGTGTGAGAGCTAATTCAATCAAGGAAACACTGCATGTTGGTGAAGGGCATATTGAAGAAGGATCAGCCAAGTGGTTCTTGTTGGAGAACAACTCCATTTGGCTCACTAACTTCACACACCATCAGGCTTCCAAGCAGCTCTCAAGGAAACTCAGTTTTCACACTCTATGCTTAGTGCTCTTTATGTGCCCAGCACTGAAATGAAACTTGGTCAGCATCCCACAGAAACGAATGCTCCACATGCGGGTTTCACATGCCACCAACTCCACATTCACAGGCAACTTCAGCGCCACAGCCGTTTTCAGATAGCCCTCAATGCAAAGGCTCTAGACGCAAATATTGGTGTGAGAGCTAATTCAATCAAGGAAACACTGCATGTTGGTGAAGGGCATATTGAAGAAGGATCAGCCGAGTGGTTCTTGTGGGAGAACAACTCCATTTGGCTCACTAACTTCACACACCATCAGGCTTCCAAGCAGCTCTCAAGGAAACTCAGTTTTCACACTCTATGCTTAGTGCCCTTTGTATGGCTAGGACTGAAATGAACCTGGTAGAGCATCCCACACAAACGAATGCTCCACATGCGGGTTTCACATGCCACCAACTCCACATTCACAGGCAACTTCAGCGCCACAGCCGTTTTCAGATAGCCCTCAATGCAAAGGCTCTAGACGCAAATATTGGTGTGAGAGCTAATTCAATCAAGGAAACACTGCATGTTGGTGAAGGGCATATTGAAGAAGGATCAGCCGAGTGGTTCTTGTGGGAGAACAACTCCATTTGGCTCACTAACTTCACACACCATCAGGCTTCCAAGCAGCTCTCAAGGAAACTCAGTTTTCACACTCTATGCTTAGTGTCCTTTGAGTGCATTATCTAGGAATGAACCTGGTAGAGCATCCCACACAAACGAATGCTCCACATGCGGGTTTCACATGCCACCAACTCCACATTCACAGGCAACTTCAGCGCCACAGCCGTTTTCAGATAGCCCTCAATGCAAAGGCTCTAGACGCAAATATTGGTGTGAGAGCTAATTCAATCAAGGAAACACTGCATGTTGGTGAAGGGCATATTGAAGAAGGATCAGCCAAGTGGTTCTTGTGGGAGAACAACTCCATTTGGCTCACTAACTTCACACACCATCAGGCTTCCAAGCAGCTCTCAAGGAAACTCGGTTTTCACACTCTATGCTTAGTGCCCTTTGAGTGCATTATCTAGGAATGAACCTGGTAGAGCATCCCACACAAACGAATGCTGCACATGCGGGTTTCACATGCCACCAACTCCACATTCACAGGCAACTTCAGCGCCACAGCCGTTTTCAGATAGCCCTCAATGCAAAGGCTCTAGACGCAAATATTGGTGTGAGAGCTAATTCAATCAAGGAAACACTGCATGTTGGTGAAGGGCATATTGAAGAAGCATCAGCCAAGTGGTTCTTGTGGGAGAACAACTCCATTTGGCTCACTAACTTCACACACCATCAGGCTTCCAAGCAGCTCTCAAGGAAACTCAGTTTTCACACTCTATGCTTAGTGCCCTTTGAGTGCATTATCTAGGAATGAACCTGGTAGAGCATCCCACACAAACGAATGCTGCACATGCGGGTTTCACATGCCACCAACTCCACATTCACAGGCAACTTCAGCGCCACAGCCGTTTTCAGATAGCCCTCAATGCAAAGGCTCTAGACGCAAATATTGGTGTGAGAGCTAATTCAATCAAGGAAACACTGCATGTTGGTGAAGGGCATATTGAAGAAGCATCAGCCAAGTGGTTCTTGTGGGAGAACAACTCCATTTGGCTCACTAACTTCACACACCATCAGGCTTCCAAGCAGCTCTCAAGGAAACTCAGTTTTCACACTCTATGCTTAGTGCCCTTTGTATGGCTAGGACTGAAATGAACCTGGTAGAGCATCCCACACAAATGAATGCTCCACATGCGGGTTTCACATGCCACCAACTCCACATTCACAGGCAACTTCAGCGCCACAGCCGTTTTCAGATAGCCCTCAATGCAAAGGCTCTAGACGCAAATATTGGTGTGAGAGCTAATTCAATCAAGGAAACACTGCATGTTGGTGAAGGGCATATTGAAGAAGGATCAGCCGAGTGGTTCTTGTGGGAGAACAACTCCATTTGGCTCACTAACTTCACACACCATCAGGCTTCCAAGCAGCTCTCAAGGAAACTCAGTTTTCACACTCTATGCTTAGTGCTCTTTATGGGCCCAGCACTGAAATGAAACTTGGTCAGCATCCCACACAAACGAATGCTCCACATGCGGGTTTCACATGCCACCAACTCCACATTCACAGGCAACTTCAGCGCCACAGCCGTTTTCAGATAGCCCTCAATGCAAAGGCTCTAGACGCAAATATTGGTGTGAGAGCTAATTCAATCAAGGAAACACTGCATGTTGGTGAAGGGCATATTGAAGAAGGATCAGCCGAGTGGTTCTTGTGGGAGAACAACTCCATTTGGCTCACTAACTTCACACACCATCAGGCTTCCAAGCAGCTCTCAAGGAAACTCAGTTTTGACACTCTATGCTTAGTGCCCTTTGAGTGCATTATCTAGGAATGAACCTGGTAGAGCATCCCACACAAATGAATGCTCCACATGCGGGTTTCACATGCCACCAACTCCACATTCACAGGTAACTTCAGCGCCACAGCCGTTTTCAGATAGCCCTCAATGCAAAGGCTCTAGACGCAAATATTGGTGTGAGAGCTAATTCAATCAAGGAAACACTGCATGTTGGTGAAGGGCATATTGAAGAAGGATCAGCCGAGTGGTTCTTGTGGGAGAACAACTCCATTTGGCTCACTAACTTCACACACCATCAGGCTTCCAAGCAGCTCTCAAGGAAACTCAGTTTTCACACTCTATGCTTAGTGCCCTTTGTATGGCTAGGACTGAAATGAACCTGGTAGAGCATCCCACACAAACGAATGCTCCACATGCGGGTTTCACATGCCACCAACTCCACATTCACAGGCAACTTCAGCGCCACAGCCGTTTTCAGATAGCCCTCAATGCAAAGGCTCTAGACGCAAATATTGGTGTGAGAGCTAATTCAATCAAGGAAACACTGCATGTTGGTGAAGGGCATATTGAAGAAGGATCAGCCGAGTGGTTCTTGTGGGAGAACAACTCCATTTGGCTCACTAACTTCACACACCATCAGGCTTCCAAGCAGCTCTCAAGGAAACTCAGTTTTCACACTCTATGCTTAGTGCCCTTTGAGTGCATTATCTAGGAATGAACCTGGTAGAGCATCCCACACAAACGAATGATCCACATGCGGGTTTCACATGCCACCAACTCCACATTCACAGGCAACTTCAGCGCCACAGCCGTTTTCAGATAGCCCTCAATGCAAAGGCTCTAGACGCAAATATTGGTGTGAGAGCTAATTCAATCAAGGAAACACTGCACGTTGGTGAAGGGCATATTGAAGAAGGATCAGCCGAGTGGTTCTTGTGGGAGAACAACTCCATTTGGCTCACTAACTTCACACACCATCAGGCTTCCAAGCAGCTCTCAAGGAAACTCAGTTTTCACACTCTATGCTTAGTGCCCTTTGTATGGCTAGGACTGAAATGAACCTGGTAGAGCATCCCACACAAATGAATGCTCCACATGCGGGTTTCACATGCCACCAACTCCACATTCACAGGCAACTTCAGCGCCACAGCCGTTTTCAGATAGCCCTCAATGCAAAGGCTCTAGACGCAAATATTGGTGTGAGAGCTAATTCAATCAAGGAAACACTGCATGTTGGTGAAGGGCATATTGAAGAAGAATCAGCCGAGTGGTTCTTGTGGGAGAACAACTCCATTTGGCTCACTAACTTCACACACCATCAGGCTTCCAAGCAGCTCTCAAGGAAACTCAGTTTTCACACTCTATGCTTAGTGCCCTTTGTATGGCTAGGACTGAAATGAACCTGGTAGAGCATCCCACACAAACGAATGCTCCACATGCGGCTTTCACATGCCACCAACTCCACATTCACAGGCAACTTCAGCGCCACAGCCGTTTTCAGATAGCCCTCAATGCAAAGGCTCTAGACGCAAATATTGGTGTGAGAGCTAATTCAATCAAGGAAATAATGCATGTTGGTGAAGGGCATATTGAAGAAGGATCAGCCGAGTGGTTCTTGTGGGAGAACAACTCCATTTGGCTCACTAACTTCACACACCATCAGGCTTCCAAGCAGCTCTCAAGGAAACTCAGTTTTCACACTCTATGCTTAGTGCCCTTTGTATGGCTAGGACTGAAATCAACCTGGTAGAGCATCCCACACAAATGAATGCTCCACATGCGGGTTTCACATGCCACCAACTCCACATTCACAGGCAACTTCAGCGCCACAGCCGTTTTCAGATAGCCCTCAATGCAAAGGCTCTAGACGCAAATATTGGTGTGAGAGCTAATTCAATCAAGGAAACACTGCATGTTGGTGAAGGGCATATTGAAGAAGGATCAGCCGAGTGGTTCTTGTGGGAGAACAACTCCATTTGGCTCACTAACTTCACACACCATCAGGCTTCCAAGCAGCTCTCAAGGAAACTCAGTTTTCACACTCTATGCTTAGTGCCCTTTGAGTGCATTATCTAGGAAGGAACCTGGTAGAGCATCCCACACAAACGAATGCTCCACATGCGGGTTTCACATGCCACCAACTCCACATTCACAGGCAACTTCAGCGCCACAGCCGTTTTCAGATAGACCTCAATGCAAAGGCTCTAGACGCAAATATTGGTGTGAGAGCTAATTCAATCAAGGAAACACTGCATGTTGGTGAAGGGCATATTGAAGAAGGATCAGCCAAGTGGTTCTTGTGGGAGAACAACTCCATTTGGCTCACTAACTTCACACACCATCAGGCTTCCAAGCAGCTCTCAAGGAAACTCAGTTTTCACACTCTATGCTTAGTGCTCTTTATGTGCCCAGCACTGAAATGAAACTTGGTCAGCATCCCACAGAAACGATTGCTCCACATGCGGGTTTCACATGCCACCAACTCCACATTCACAGGCAACTTCAGCGCCACAGCCGTTTTCAGATAGCCCTCAATGCAAAGGCTCTAGACGCAAATATTGGTGTGAGAGCTAATTCAATCAAGGAAACACTGCATGTTGGTGAAGGGCATATTGAAGAAGGATCAGCCGAGTGGTTCTTGTGGGAGAACAACTCCATTTGGCTCACTAACTTCACACACCATCAGGCTTCCAAGCAGCTCTCAAGGAAACTCAGTTTTCACACTCTATGCTTAGTGCCCTTTATATGGCTAGGACTGAAATGAACCTGGTAGAGCATCCCACACAAACGAATGCTCCACATGCGGGTTTCACATGCCACCAACTCCACATTCACAGGCAACTTCAGCGCCACAGCCGTTTTCAGATAGCCCTCAATGCAAAGGCTCTAGACGCAAATATTGGTGTGAGAGCTAATTCAATCAAGGAAACACTGCATGTTGGTGAAGGGCATATTGAAGAAGGATCAGCCGAGTGGTTCTTGTGGGAGAACAACTCCATTTGGCTCACTAACTTCACACACCATCAGGCTTCCAAGCAGCTCTCAAGGAAACTCAGTTTTCACACTCTATGCTTAGTGTCCTTTGAGTGCATTATCTAGGAATGAACCTGGTAGAGCATCCCACACAAACGAATGCTCCACATGCGGGTTTCACATGCCACCAACTCCACATTCACAGGCAACTTCAGCGCCACAGCCGTTTTCAGATAGCCCTCAATGCAAAGGCTCTAGACGCAAATATTGGTGTGAGAGCTAATTCAATCAAGGAAACACTGCATGTTGGTGAAGGTCATATTGAAGAAGGATCAGCCAAGTGGTTCTTGTGGGAGAACAACTCCATTTGGCTCACTAACTTCACACACCATCAGGCTTCCAAGCAGCTCTCAAGGAAACTCGGTTTTCACACTCTATGCTTAGTGCCCTTTGAGTGCATTATCTAGGAATGAACCTGGTAGAGCATCCCACACAAACGAATGCTGCACATGCGGGTTTCACATGCCACCAACTCCACATTCACAGGCAACTTCAGCGCCACAGCCGTTTTCAGATAGCCCTCAATGCAAAGGCTCTAGACGCAAATATTGGTGTGAGAGCTAATTCAATCAAGGAAACACTGCATGTTGGTGAAGGGCATATTGAAGAAGCATCAGCCAAGTGGTTCTTGTGGGAGAACAACTCCATTTGGCTCACTAACTTCACACACCATCAGGCTTCCAAGCAGCTCTCAAGGAAACTCGGTTTTCACACTCTATGCTTAGTGCCCTTTGAGTGCATTATCTAGGAATGAACCTGGTAGAGCATCCCACACAAACGAATGCTGCACATGCGGGTTTCACATGCCACCAACTCCACATTCACAGGCAACTTCAGCGCCACAGCCGTTTTCAGATAGCCCTCAATGCAAAGGCTCTAGACGCAAATATTGGTGTGAGAGCTAATTCAATCAAGGAAACACTGCATGTTGGTGAAGGGCATATTGAAGAAGCATCAGCCAAGTGGTTCTTGTGGGAGAACAACTCCATTTGGCTCACTAACTTCACACACCATCAGGCTTCCAAGCAGCTCTCAAGGAAACTCAGTTTTCACACTCTATGCTTAGTGCCCTTTGTATGGCCAGGACTGAAATGAACCTGGTAGAGCATCCCACACAAATGAATGCTCCACATGCGGGTTTCACATGCCACCAACTCCACATTCACAGGCAACTTCAGCGCCACAGCCGTTTTCAGATAGCCCTCAATGCAAAGGCTCTAGACGCAAATATTGGTGTGAGAGCTAATTCAATCAAGGAAACACTGCATGTTGGTGAAGGGCATATTGAAGAAGGATCAGCCGAGTGGTTCTTGTGGGAGAACAACTCCATTTGGCTCACTAACTTCACACACCATCAGGCTTCCAAGCAGCTCTCAAGGAAACTCAGTTTTCACACTCTATGCTTAGTGCCCTTTGAGTGCATTATCTAGGAATGAACCTGGTAGAGCATCCCACACAAACGAATGCTCCACATGCGGGTTTCACATGCCACCAACTCCACATTCACAGGCAACTTCAGCGCCACAGCCGTTTTCAGATAGCCCTCAATGCAAAGGCTCTAGACGCAAATATTGGTGTGAGAGCTAATTCAATCAAGGAAACACTGCATGTTGGTGAAGGGCATATTGAAGAAGGATCAGCCGAGTGGTTCTTGTGGGAGAACAACTCCATTTGGCTCACTAACTTCACACACCATCAGGCTTCCAAGCAGCTCTCAAGGAAACTCAGTTTTCACACTCTATGCTTAGTGCCCTTTGAGTGCATTATCTAGGAATGAACCTGGTAGAGCATCCCACACAAATGAATGCTCCACATGCGGGTTTCACATGCCACCAACTCCACATTCACAGGTAACTTCAGCGCCACAGCCGTTTTCAGATAGCCCTCAATGCAAAGGCTCTAGACGCAAATATTGGTGTGAGAGCTAATTCAATCAAGGAAACACTGCATGTTGGTGAAGGGCATATTGAAGAAGGATCAGCCGAGTGGTTCTTGTGGGAGAACAACTCCATTTGGCTCACTAACTTCACACACCATCAGGCTTCCAAGCAGCTCTCAAGGAAACTCAGTTTTCACACTCTATGCTTAGTGCCCTTTGTATGGCTAGGACTGAAATGAACCTGGTAGAGCATCCCACACAAACGAATGCTCCACATGCGGGTTTCACATGCCACCAACTCCACATTCACAGGCAACTTCAGCGCCACAGCCGTTTTCAGATAGCCCTCAATGCAAAGGCTCTAGACGCAAATATTGGTGTGAGAGCTAATTCAATCAAGGAAATAATGCATGTTGGTGAAGGGCATATTGAAGAAGGATCAGCCGAGTGGTTCTTGTGGGAGAACAACTCCATTTGGCTCACTAACTTCACACACCATCAGGCTTCCAAGCAGCTCTCAAGGAAACTCAGTTTTCACACTCTATGCTTAGTGCTCTTTATGTGCCCAGCACTGAAATGAAACTTGGTCAGCATCCCACACAAACGAATGATCCACATGCGGGTTTCACATGCCACCAACTCCACATTCACAGGCAACTTCAGCACCACAGCCGTTTTCAGATAGCCCTCAATGCAAAGGCTCTAGACGCAACTATTGGTGTGAGAGCTAATTCAATCAAGGAAACACTGCATGTTGGTGAAGGGCATATTGAAGAAGGATCAGCCGAGTGGTTCTTGTGGGAGAACAACTCCATTTGGCTCACTAACTTCACACACCATCAGGCTTCCAAGCAGCTCTCAAGGAAACTCAGTTTTCACACTCTATGCTTAGTGCCCTTTGAGTGCATTATCTAGGAATGAACCTGGTAGAGCATCCCACACAAACGAATGCTCCACATGCGGGTTTCACATGCCACCAACTCCACATTCACAGGCAACTTCAGCGCCACAGCCGTTTTCAGATAGCCCTCAATGCAAAGGCTCTAGACGCAAATATTGGTGTGAGAGCTAATTCAATCAAGGAAACACTGCATGTTGGTGAAGGGCATATTGAAGAAGGATCAGCCGAGTGGTTCTTGTGGGAGAACAACTCCATTTGGCTCACTAACTTCACACACCATCAGGCTTCCAAGCAGCTCTCAAGGAAACTCAGTTTTCACACTCTTTGCTTAGTGCCCTTTGAGTGCATTATCTAGGAATGAACCTGGTAGAGCATCCCACACAAATGAATGCTCCACATGCGGGTTTCACATGCCACCAACTCCACATTCACAGGCAACTTCAGCGCCATAGCCGTTTTCAGATAGCCCTCAATGCAAAGGCTCTAGACTCAAATATTGGTGTGAGAGCTAATTCAATCAAGGAAACACTGCATGTTGGTGAAGGGCATATTGAAGAAGGATCAGCCGAGTGGTTCTTGTGGGAGAACAACTCCATTTGGCTCACTAACTTCACACACCATCAGGCTTCCAAGCAGCTCTCAAGGAAACTCAGTTTTCACACTCTATGCTTAGTGCCCTTTGTATGGCTAGGACTGAAATGAACCTGGTAGAGCATCCCACACAAACGAATGCTCCACATGCGGGTTTCACATGCCACCAACTCCACATTCACAGGCAACTTCAGCGCCACAGCCGTTTTCAGATAGCCCTCAATGCAAAGGCTCTAGACGCAAATATTGGTGTGAGAGCTAATTCAATCAAGGAAACACTGCATGTTGGTGAAGGGCATATTGAAGAAGGATCAGCCGAGTGGTTCTTGTGGGAGAACAACTCCATTTGGCTCACTAACTTCACACACCATCAGGCTTCAAAGCAGCTCTCAAGGAAACTCAGTTTTCACACTCTATGCTTAGTGCCCTTTGAGTGCATTATCTAGGAATGAACCTGGTAGAGCATCCCACACAAACGAATGCTCCACATGCGGGTTTCACATGCCACCAACTCCACATTCACAGGCAACTTCAGCGCCACAGCCGTTTTCAGATAGCCCTCAATGCAAAGGCTCTAGACGCAAATACTGGTGTGAGAGCTAATTCAATCAAGGAAACACTGCATGTTGGTGAAGGGCATATTGAAGAAGGATCAGCCGAGTGGTTCTTGTGGGAGAACAACTCCATTTGGCTCACTAACTTCACACACCATCAGGCTTCCAAGCAGCTCTTAAGGAAACTCAGTTTTCACACTCTTTGCTTAGTGCCCTTTGAGTGCATTATCTAGGAATGAACCTGGTAGAGCATCCCACACAAACGCATGCTCCACATGCGGGTTTCACATGCCACCAACTCCACATTCACAGGCAACTTCAGCGCCACAGCCGTTTTCAGATAGCCCTCAATGCAAAGGCTCTAGACGCAAATATTGGTGTGAGAGCTAATTCAATCAAGGAAACACTGCATGTTGGTGAAGGGCATATTGAAGAAGGATCAGCCGAGTGGTTCTTGTGGGAGAACAACTCCATTTGGCTCACTAACTTCACACACCATCAGGCTTCCAAGCAGCTCTCAAGGGAACTCAGTTTTCACACTCTATGCTTAGTGCCCTTTGTATGGCTAGGACTGAAATGAACCTGGTAGAGCATCCCACACAAACGAATGCTCCACATGCGGGTTTCACATGCCACCAACTCCACATTCACAGGCAACTTCAGCGCCACAGCCGTTTTCAGATAGCCCTCAATGCAAAGGCTCTAGACGCAAATATTGGTGTGAGAGCTAATTCAATCAAGGAACACACTGAATGTTGGTGAAGGGCATATTGAAGAAGGATCAGCCGAGTGGTTCTTGTGGGAGAACAACTCCATTTGGCTCACTAACTTCACACACCATCAGGCTTCCAAGCAGCTCTCAAGGAAACTCAGTTTTCACACTCTATGCTTAGTGATCTTTGTGTGCCCAGGACTGAAATGAAACTTGGTCAGCATCCCACACAAACGAATGCTCCACATGCGGGTTTCACATGCCACCAACTCCACATTCACAGGCAACTTCAGCGCCACAGCCGTTTTCAGATAGCCCTCAATGCAAAGGCTCTAGACGCAAATATTGGTGTGAGAGCTAATTCAATCAAGGAAACAGTGCCTGTTGGTGAAGGGCATATTGAAGAAGGATCAGCCGAGTGGTTCTTGTGGGAGAACAACTCCATTTGGCTCACTAACTTCACACACCATCAGGCTTCCAAGCAGCTCTCAAGGAAACCCAGTTTTCACACTCTTTGCTTAGTGCCCTTTGAGTGCATTATCTAGGAATGAACCTGGTAGAGCATCCCACACAAACGAATGCTCCACATGCGGGTTTCACATGCCACCAACTCCACATTCACAGGCAACTTCAGCGCCACAGCCGTTTTCAGATAGCCCTCAATGCAAAGGCTCTAGACGCAAATATTGGTGTGAGAGCTAATTCAATCAAGGAAACACTGCATGTTGGTGAAGGGCATATTGAAGAAGGATCAGCCGAGTGGTTCTTGTGGGAGAACAACTCCATTTGGCTCACTAACTTCACACTCCATCAGGGTTCCAAGCAGCTCTCAAGGAAACTCAGTTTTCACACTCTATGCTTAGTGCCCTTTGAGTGCATTATCTAGGAATGAACCTGGTAGAGCATCCCACACAAACGAATGCTCCACATGCGGGTTTCACATGCCACCAACTCCACATTCACAGGCAACTTCAGCGCCACAGCCGTTTTCAGATAGCCCTCAATGCAAAGGCTCTAGACGCAAATATTGGTGTGAGAGCTAATTCAATCAAGGAAACACTGCATGTTGGTGAAGGGCATATTGAAGAAGGATCAGCCGAGTGGTTCTTGTGGGAGAACAACTCCATTTGGCTCACTAACTTCACACACCATCAGGCTTCCAAGCAGCTCTCAAGGAAACTCAGTTTTCACACTCTATGCTTAGTGCCTTTTGAGTGCATTATCTAGAAATGAACCTGGTAGAGCATCCCACACAAACGAATGCTCCACATGCGGGTTTCACATGCCACCAACTCCACATTCACAGGCAACTTCAGCGCCACAGCCGTTTTCAGATAGCCCTCAATGCAAAGGCTCTAGACGCAAATATTGGTGTGAGAGCTAATTCAATCAAGGAAACACTGCATGTTGGTGAAGGGCATATTGAAGAAGGATCAGCCGAGTGGTTCTTGTGGGAGAACAACTCCATTTGGCTCACTAACTTCACACACCATCAGGCTTCCAAGCAGCTCTCAAGGAAACTCAGTTTTCACACTCTATGTTTAGTGCCCATTGAATGCATTATCTAGGAATGAACCTGGTAGAGCATCCCACACAAACGAATGCTCCACATGCGGGTTTCACATGCCACCAACTCCACATTCACAGGCAACTTCAGCGCCACAGCCGTTTTCAGATAGCCCTCAATGCAAAGGCTCTAGACGCAAATATTGGTGTGAGAGCTAATTCAATCAAGGAAACACTGCATGTTGGTGAAGGGCATATTGAAGAAGGATCAGCCGAGTGGTTCTTGTGGGAGAACAACTCCATTTGGCTCACTAACTTCACACACCATCAGGCTTCCAAGCAGCTCTCAAGGAAACTCAGTTTTCACACTCTATGCTTAGTGCTCTAGGTGTGCCCAGGACTGAAATTAAACTTGGTCAGCATCCCACACAAACGAATGCTCCACATGCGGGTTTCACATGCCACCAACTCCACATTCACAGGCAACTTCAGCGCCACAGCCGTTTTCAGATAGCCCTCAATGCAAAGGCTCTAGACGCAAATATTGGTGTGAGAGCTAATTCAATCAAGGAAACACTGCATGTTGGTGAAGGGCATATTGAAGAAGGATCAGCCGAGTGGTTCTTGTGGGAGAACAACTCTATTTGGCTCACTAACTTCACACAGCATCAGGCTTCCAAGCAGCTCTCAAGGAAACTCAGTTTTCACACTCTATGCTTAGTGCCCTTTGTATGGCTAGGACTGAAATGAACCTAGTAGAGCATCCCACACAAACGAATGCTCCACATGCGGGTTTCACATGCCACCAACTCCACATTCACAGGCAACTTCAGCGCCACAGCCGTTTTCAGATAGCCCTCAATGCAAAGGCTCTAGACGCAAATATTGGTGTGAGAGCTAATTCAATCAAGGAAACACTGCATGTTGGTGAAGGGCATATTGAAGAAGGATCAGCCGAGTGGTTCTTGTGGGAGAACAACTCCATTTGGCTCACTAACTTCACACACCATCAGGCTTCCAAGCAGCTCTCAAGGAAACTCAGTTTTCACACTCTATGCTTAGTGCCCTTTGTATGGCTAGGACTGAAATGAACCTGGTAGAGCATCCCACACAAACGAATGCTCCACATGCGGGTTTCACATGCCACCAACTCCACATTCACAGGCAACTTCAGCGCCACAGCCGTTTTCAGATAGCCCTCAATGCAAAGGCTCTAGACGCAAATATTGGTGTGAGAGCTAATTCAATCAAGGAAACACTGCATGTTGGTGAAGGGCATATTGAAGAAGGATCAGCCGAGTGGTTCTTGTGGGAGAACAACTCCATTTGGCTCACTAACTTCACACACCATCAGGCTTCCAAGCAGCTCTCAAGGAAACTCAGTTTTCACACTCTATGCTTAGTGCTCTTTGTGTGCCCAGTACTGAAATGAAGCTTGGTGAGCATCCACACAAACGAATGCTCCACATGCGGGTTTCACATGCCACCAACTCCACATTCACAGGCAACTTCAGCGCCACAGCCGTTTTCAGATAGCCCTCTATGCAAAGGCTCTAGACGCAAATATTGGTGTGAGAGCTAATTCAATCAAGGAAACACTGCATGTTGGTGAAGGGCATATTGAAGAAGGATCAGCCGAGTGGTTCTTGTGGGAGAACAACTCCATTTGGCTCACTAACTTCACACACCATCAGGCTTCCAAGCAGCTCTCAAGGAAACTCAGTTTTCACACTCTATGTTTAGTGCCCATTGAATGCATTATCTAGGAATGAACCTGGTAGAGCATCCCACACAAACGAATGCTCCACATGCGGGTTTCACATGCCACCAACTCCACATTCACAGGCAACTTCAGCGCCACAGCCGTTTTCAGATAGCCCTCAATGCAAAGGCTCTAGACGCAAATATTGGTGTGAGAGCTAATTCAATCAAGGAAACACTGCATGTTGGTGAAGGGCATATTGAAGAAGAATCAGCCGAGTGGTTCTTGTGGGAGAACAACTCCATTTGGCTCACTAACTTCACACACCATCAGGCTTCCAAGCAGCTCTCAAGGACACTCAGTTTTCACACTCTATGCTTAGTGCCCTTTGAGTGCATTATCTAGGAATGAACCTGGTAGAGCATCCCACACAAACGAATGCTCCACATGCGGCTTTCACATGCCATCAACTCCACATTCACAGGCAACTTCAGCGCCACAGCCGTTTTCAGATAGCCCTCAATGCAAAGGCTCTAGACGCAAATATTGGTGTGAGAGCTAATTCAATCAAGGAAACACTGCATGTTGGTGAAGGGCATATTGAAGAAGGATCAGCCGAGTGGTTGTTGTGGGAGAACAACTCCATTTGGCTCACTAACTTCACACAGCATCAGGCTTCCAAGCAGCTCTCAAGGAAACTCAGTTTTCACACTCTATGCTTAGTGCTCTTTGTGTGCCCAGGACTGACATGAAGCTTGGTCAGCATCCCACAGAAACGAATGCTCCACATGCGGGTTTCACATGCCACCAACTCCAGATTCACAGGCAACTTCAGCGCCACAGCCATTTTCAGATAGCCCTCAATGCAAAGGCTCTAGACGCAAATATTGGTGTGAGAGCTAATTCAATCAAGGAAACACTGCATGTTGGTGAAGGGCATATTGAAGAAGGATCAGCCGAGTGGTTGTTGTGGGAGAACAACTCCATTTGGCTCACTAACTTCACACAGCATCAGGCTTCCAAGCAGCTCTCAAGGAAACTCAGTTTTCACACTCTATGCTTAGTGCTCTTTGTGTGCCCAGGACTGACATGAAGCTTGGTCAGCATCCCACAGAAACGAATGCTCCACATGCGGGTTTCACATGCCACCAACTCCACATTCACAGGCAACTTCAGCGCCACAGCCATTTTCAGATAGCCCTCAATGCAAAGGCTCTAGACGCAAATATTGGTGTGAGAGCTAATTCAATCAAGGAAACACTGCATGTTGGTGAAGGGCATATTGAAGAAGGATCAGCCGAGTGGTTCTTGTGGGAGAACAACTCCATTAGGCTCACTAACTTCACACACCATCAGGCTTATAAGCAGCTCTCAAGGAAACTCAGTTTTCACACTCTATGCTTAGTGCCCTTTGTATGGCTAGGACTGAAATGAACCTGGTAGAGCATCCCACACAAACGAATGCTCCACATGCGGCTTTCACATGCCACCAACTTCACATTCACAGGCAACTTCAGCGCCACAGCCGTTTTCAGATAGCCCTCAATGCAAAGGCTCTAGACGCAAATATTGGTGTGAGAGCTAATTCAATCAAGGAAACACTGCATGTTGGTGAAGGGCATATTGAAGAAGGATCAGCCGAGTGGTTCTTGTGGGAGAACAACTCCATTTGGCTCACTAACTTCACACACCATCAGGCTTCCAAGCAGCTCTCAAGGAAACTCAGTTTTTACACTCTATGCTTAGTGCTCTTTGTGTGCCCAGGACTGACATGAAGCTTGGTCAGCATCCCACACAAACGAATGCTCCACATGCGGGTTTCACATGCCACCAACTCCACATTCACAGGCAACTTCAGCCCCACAGCCATTTTCAGATAGCCCTCAATGCAAAGGCTCTAGACGCAAATATTGGTGTGAGAGCTAATTCAATCAAGGAAACACTGCATGTTGGTGAAGGGCATATTGAAGAAGGATCAGCCGAGTGGTTCTTGTGGGAGAACAACTCCATTTGGCTCACTAACTTCACGCACCATCAGGCTTCCAAGCAGCTCTCAAGGATATTCAGTTTTCACACTCTATGCTTAGTGCCCTTTGAGTGCATTATCTAGGAATGAACCTGGTAGAGCATCGCACACAAACGAATGCTCCACATGCGGGTTTCACATGCCACCAACTCCACATTCACAGGCAACATCAGCGCCACAGCCGTTTTCAGATAGCCCTCAATGCAAAGGCTCTAGACGCAAATATTGGTGTGAGAGCTAATTCAATCAAGGAAACACTGCATGTTGGTGAAGGGCATATTGAAGAAGGATCAGCCGAGTGGTTCTTGTGGGAGAACAACTCCATTTGGCTCACTAACTTCACACACCATCAGGCTTCCAAGCAGCTCTCAAGGAAACTCAGTTTTCACACTCTATGCTTAGTGCTCTTTGTGTGCCCAGGACTGAAATGAAGCTTGGTGAGCATCCCACACAAACGAATGCTCCACATGCGGGTTTCACATGCCACCAACTCCACATTCACAGGCAACTTCAGCGCCACAGCCGTTTTCAGATAGCCCTCTATGCAAAGGCTCTAGACGCAAATATTGGTGTGAGAGCTAATTCAATCAAGGAAACACTGCATGTTGGTGAAGGGCATATTGAAGAAGGATCAGCTGAGTGGTTCTTGTGGGAGAACAACTCCATTTGGCTCACTAACTTCACACACCATCAGGCTTCCAAGCAGCTCTTAAGGATACTCAGTTTTCACACTCTATGCTTAGTGCCTTTTGAGTGCATTATCTAGAAATGAACCTGGTAGAGCATCCCACACAAACGAATGCTCCACATGCGGGTTTCACATGCCACCAACTCCACATTCACAGGCAACATCAGCGCCACAGCCGTTTTCAGATAGCCCTCAATGCAAAGGCTCTAGACGCAAATATTGGTGTGAGAGCTAATTCAATCAAGGAAACACTGCATGTTGGTGAAGGGCATATTGAAGAAGGATCAGCCGAGTGGTTCTTGTGGGAGAACAACTCCATTTGGCTCACTAACTTCACACACCATCAGGCTTCCAAGCAGCTCTCAAGGAAACTCAGTTTTCACACTCTATGTTTAGTGCCCATTAAATGCATTATCTAGGAATGAACCTGGTAGAGCATCCCACACAAACGAATGCTCCACATGCGGGTTTCACATGCCACCAACTCCACATTCACAGGCAACTTCAGCGCCACAGCCGTTTTCAGATAGCCCTCAATGCAAAGGCTCTAGACGCAAATATTGGTGTGAGAGCTAATTCAATCAAGGAAACACTGCATGTTGGTGAAGGGCATATTGAAGAAGGATCAGCCGAGTGGTTCTTGTGGGAGAACAACTCTATTTGGCTCACTAACTTCACACACCATCAGGCTTCCAAGCAGCTCTCAAGGAAACTCAGTTTTCACACTCTATGCTTAGTGCTCTTTGTGTGCCCAGGACTGACATGAAGCTTAGTCAGCATCCCACAGAAACGAATGCTCCACATGCGGGTTTCACATGCCACCAACTCCACATTCACAGGCAACTTCAGCGCCACAGCCATTTTCAGATAGCCCTCAATGCAAAGGCTCTAGACGCAAATATTGGTGTGAGAGCTAATTCAATCAAGGAAACACTGCATGTTGGTGAAGGGCATATTGAAGAAGGATCAGCCGAGTGGTTCTTGTGGGAGAACAACTCCATTAGGCTCACTAACTTCACACACCATCAGGCTTATAAGCAGCTCTCAAGGAAACTCAGTTTCACACTCTATGCTTAGTGCCCTTTGTATGGCTAGGACTGAAATGAACCTGGTAGAGCATCCCACACAAACGAATGCTCCACATGCGGGTTTCACATGCCACCAACTCCACATTCACAGGCAACTTCAGCGCCACAGCCGTTTTCAGATAGCCCTCAATGCAAAGGCTCTAGACGCAAATATTGGTGTGAGAGCTAATTCAATCAAGGAAACACTGCATGTTGGTGAAGGGCATATTGAAGAAGGATCAGCCGAGTGGTTCTTGTGGGAGAACAACTCCATTTGGCTCACTAACCTCACACACCATCAGGCTTCCAAGCAGCTCTCAAGGAAACTCAGTTTTTACACTCTATGCTTAGTGCTCTTTGTGTGCCCAGGACTGACATGAAGCTTGGTCAGCATCCCACACAAACGAATGCTCCACATGCGGGTTTCACATGCCACCAACTCCACATTCACAGGCAACTTCAGCGCCACAGCCATTTTCAGATAGCCCTCAATACAAAGGCTCTAGACGCAAATATTGGTGTGAGAGCTAATTCAATCAAGGAAACACTGCATGTTGGTGAAGGGCATATTGAAGAAGGATCAGCCGAGTGGTTCTTGTGGGAGAACAACTCCATTTGGCTCACTAACTTCACGCACCATCAGGCTTCCAAGCAGCTCTCAAGGATATTCAGTTTTCACACTCTATGCTTAGTGCCCTTTGAGTGCATTATCTAGGAATGAACCTGGTAGAGCATCCCACACAAACGAATGCTCCACATGCGGGTTTCACATGCCACCAACTCCACATTCACAGGCAACTTCAGCGCCACAGCCGTTTTCAGATAGCCCTCAAAGCAAAGGCTCTAGACGTAAATATTGGTGTGAGAGCTAATTCAATCAAGGAAACACTGCATGTTGGTGAAGGGCATATTGAAGAAGGATCAGCCGAGTGGTTCTTGTGGGAGAACAACTCCATTTGGCTCACTAACTTCACACACCATCAGGCTTCCAAGCAGCTCTCAAGGAAACTCAGTTTTCACACTCTATGTTTAGTGCCCATTGAATGCATTATCTAGGAATGAACCTGGTAGAGCATCGCACACAAACGAATGCTCCACATGCGGGTTTCACATGCCACCAACTCCACATTCACAGGTAACTTCAGCACCACAGCCGTTTTCAGATAGCCCTCAATGCAAAGGCTCTAGACGCAAATATTGGTGTGAGAGCTAATTCAATCAAGAAACACTGCATGTTGGTGAAGGGCATATTGAAGAAGGATCAGCCGAGTGGTTGTTGTGGGAGAACAACTCCATTTGGCTCACTAACTTCACACACCATCAGGCTTACAAGCAGCTCTCAAGGAAACTCAGTTTTCACACTCTATGCTTAGTGCCCTTTGTATGGCTAGGACTGAAATGAACCTGGTAGAGCATCCCACACAAACGAATGCTCCACATGCGGGTTTCACATGCCACCAACTCCACATTCACAGGCAACTTCAGCGCCACAGCCGTTTTCAGATAGCCCTCTATGCAAAGGCTCTAGACGCAAATATTGGTGTGAGAGCTAATTCAATCAAGGAAACACTGCATGTTGGTGAAGGGCATATTGAAGAAGGATCAGCTGAGTGGTTCTTGTGGGAGAACAACTCCATTTGGCTCACTAACTTCACACACCATCAGGCTTCCAAGCAGCTCTTAAGGATACTCAGTTTTCACACTCTATGCTTAGTGCCTTTTGAGTGCATTATCTAGAAATGAACCTGGTAGAGCATCCCACACAAACGAATGCTCCACATGGGGGTTTCACATGCCACCAACTCCACATTCACAGGCAACATCAGCGCCACAGCCGTTTTCAGATAGCCCTCAATGCAAAGGCTCTAGACGCAAATATTGGTGTGAGAGCTAATTCAATCAAGGAAACACTGCATGTTGGTGAAGGGCATATTGAAGAAGGATCAGCCGAGTGGTTCTTGTGGGAGAACAACTCCATTTGGCTCACTAACTTCACACACCATCAGGCTTCCAAGCAGCTCTCAAGGAAACTCAGTTTTCACACTCTATGTTTAGTGCCCATTAAATGCATTATCTAGGAATGAACCTGGTAGAGCATCCCACACAAACGAATGCTCCACATGCGGCTTTCACATGCCACCAACTCCACATTCACAGGCAACTTCAGCGCCACAGCCGTTTTCAGATAGCCCTCAATGCAAAGGCTCTAGACGCAAATATTGGTGTGAGAGCTAATTCAATCAAGGAAACACTGCATGTTGGTGAAGGGCATATTGAAGAAGGATCAGCCGAGTGGTTCTTGTGGGGAGAACAACTCCATTTGGCTCACTAACTTCACACACCATCAGGCTTCCAAGCAGCTCTCAAGGAAACTCAGTTTTTACACTCTATGCTTAGTGCTCTTTGTGTGCCCAGGACTGACATGAAGCTTGGTCAGCATCCCACACAAACGAATGCTCCACATGCGGGTTTCACATGCCACCAACTCCACATTCACAGGCAACTTCAGCGCCACAGCCATTTTCAGATAGCCCTCAATGCAAAGGCTCGAGACGCAAATATTGGTGTGAGAGCTAATTCAATCAAGGAAACACTGCATGTTGGTGAAGGGCATATTGAAGAAGGATCAGCCGAGTGGTTCTTGTGGGAGAACAACTCCATTTGGCTCACTAACTTCACACACCATCAGGCTTCCAAGCAGCTCTCAAGGATACTCAGTTTTCACACTCTATGCTTAGTGCCCTTTGAGTGCATTATCTAGGAATGAACCTGGTAGAGCATCCCACACAAACGAATGCTCCACATGCGAGTTTCACATGCCACCAACTCCACATTCACAGGCAACATCAGCGCCACAGCCGTTTTCAGATAGCCCTCAATGCAAAGGCTCTAGACGCAAATATTGGTGTGAGAGCTAATTCAATCAAGGAAACACTGCATGTTGGTGAAGGGCATATTGAAGAAGGATCAGCCGAGTGGTTCTTGTGGGAGAACAACTCCATTTGGCTCACTAACTTCACACACCATCAGGCTTCCAAGCAGCTCTCAAGGAAACTCAGTTTTCACACTCTATGTTTAGTGCCCATTGAGTGCATTATCTAGGAATGAACCTGGTAGAGCATCCCACACAAACGAATGCTCCACATGCGAGTTTCACATGCCACCAACTCCACATTCACAGGCAACATCAGCGCCACAGCCGTTTTCAGATAGCCCTCAATGCAAAGGCTCTAGACGCAAATATTGGTGTGAGAGCTAATTCAATCAAGGAAACACTGCATGTTGGTGAAGGGCATATTGAAGAAGGATCAGCCGAGTGGTTCTTGTGGGAGAACAACTCCATTTGGCTCACTAACTTCACACACCATCAGGCTTCCAAGCAGCTCTCAAGGAAACTCAGTTTTCACACTCTATGTTTAGTGCCCATTGAATGCATTATCTAGGAATGAACCTGGTAGAGCATCGCACACAAACGAATGCTCCACATGCGGGTTTCACATGCCACCAACTCCACATTCACAGGTAACTTCAGCACCACAGGGGTTTTCAGATAGCCCTCAATGCAAAGGCTCTAGACGCAAATATTGGTGTGAGAGCTAATTCAATCAAGGAAACACTGCATGTTGGTGAAGGGCATATTGAAGAAGGATCAGCCGAGTGGTTCTTGTGGGAGAACAACTCCATTTGGCTCACTAACTTCACACACCATCAGGCTTCCAAGCAGCTCTCAAGGAAACTCAGTTTTCACACTCTATGCTTAGTGATCCTTGTGTGCCCAGGACTAAATGAAGCTTGGTGAGCATCCCACACAAACGCATGCTCCACATGCGGGTTTCACATGCCACCAACTCCACATTCACAGGCAACTTCAGCGCCACAGCCGTTTTCAGATAGCCCTCAATGCAAAGGCTCTAGACGCAAATATTGGTGTGAGAGCTAACTCAATCAAGTAAACACTGCATGCTGGTGAAGGGCATATTGAAGAAGGATCAGCCGAGTGGTTCTTGTGGGAGAACAACTCCATTTGGCTCACTAACTTCACACACCATCAGGCTTCCAAGCAGCTCTCAAGGAAACTCAGTTTTCACACTCTATGCTTAGTGCCCTTTGAGTGCATTATATAGGAATGAACCTGGTAGAGCATCCCACACAAACGAATGCTCCACATGCGGGTTTCACATGCCACCAACTCCACATTCACAGGCAACTTCAGCGCCACAGCCGTTTTCAGATAGCCCTCAATGCAAAGGCTCTAGACGCAAATATTGGTGTGAGAGCTAATTCAATCAAGGAAACACTGCATGTTGGTGAAGGGCATATTGAAGAAGGATCAGCCGAGTGCTTCCTGTGGGAGAACAACTCCATTTGGCTCACTAACTTCACACACCATCAGGCTTCCAAGCAGCTCTCAAGGAAACTCAGTTTTCACACTCTATGTTTAGTGCCCATTGAATGCATTATCTAGGAATGAACCTGGTAGAGCATCCCACACAAACGAATGCTCCACATGTGGGTTTCACATGCCACCAACTCCACATTCACAGGCAACTTCAGCGCCACAGCCGTTTTCAGATAGCCCTCAATGCAAAGGATCTAGACGCAAATATTGGTGTGAGAGCTAATTCAATCAAGGAAACACTGCATGTTGGTGAAGGGCATATTGAAGAAGGATCAGCCGAGTGGTTCTTGTGGGAGAACAACTCCATTTGGCTCACTAACTTCACACACCATCAGGCTTCCAAGCAGCTCTCAAGGAAACTCAGTTTTCACACTCTATGCTTAGTGCTCTTTGTGTGCCCAGGACTGAAATGAAGTTGGTGAGCATCCCACACAAACACATGCTCCACATGCGGGTTTCACATGCCACCAACTCCACATTCACAGGCAACTTCAGCGCCACAGCCGTTTTCAGATAGCCCTCAATGCAAAGGCTCTAGACGCAAATATTGGTGTGAGAGCTAACTCAATCAAGTAAACACTGCATGTTGGTGAAGGGCATATTGAAGAAGGATCAGCCGAGTGGTTCTTGTGGGAGAACAACTCCATTTGGCTCACTAACTTCACACACCATCAGGCTTCCAAGCAGCTCTCAAGGAAACTCAGTTTTCACACTCTATGCTTAGTGCCCTTTGAGTGCATTATCTAGGAATGAACCTGGTAGAGCATCCCACACAAACGAATGCTCCACATGCGGGTTTCACATGCCACCAACTCCACATTCACAGGCAACATCAGCGCCACAGCCGTTTTCAGATAGCCCTCAATGCAAAGGCTCTAGACGCAAATATTGGTGTGAGAGCTAATTCAATCAAGGAAACACTGCATGTTGGTGAAGGGCATATTGAAGAAGGATCAGCCGAGTGCTTCTTGTGGGAGAACAACTCCATTTGGCTCACTAACTTCACACACCATCAGGCTTCCAAGCAGCTCTCAAGGAAACTCAGTTTTCACATTCTATGCCTAGTGCCCTTTGTATGGCTAGGACTGAAATGAACCTGGTAGAGCATCCCACACAAACGAATGCTCCACATGCGGGTTTCACATGCCACCAACTCCACATTCACAGGCAACTTCAGCGCCACAGCCGTTTTCAGATAGCCCTCAATGCAAAGGCTCTAGACGCAAATATTGGTGTGAGAGCTAATTCAATCAAGGAAACACTGCATGTTGGTGAAGGGCATATTGAAGAAGGATCAGCCGAGTGGTTCTTGTGGGAGAACAACTCCATTTGGCTCACTAACTTCACACACCATCAGGCTTCCAAGCAGCTCTCAAGGAAACTCAGTTTTCACACTCTATGCTTAGTGCCCTTTGTATGGCTAGGACTGAAATGAACCTGGTAGAGCATCCCACACAAATGAATGCTCCACATGCGGGTTTCACATGCCACCAACTCCACATTCACAGGCAACTTCAGCGCCACAGCCGTTTTCAGATAGCCCTCAATGCAAAGGCTCTAGACGCAAATATTGGTGTGAGAGCTAATTCAATCAAGGAAACACTGCATGTTGGTGAAGGGCATATTGAAGAAGGATCAGCCTAGTGGTTCTTGTGGGAGAACAACTCCATTTGGCTCACTAACTTCACACACCATCAGGCTTCCAAGCAGCTCTCAAGGAAACTCAGTTTTCACACTCTATGCTTAGTGCCCTTTGTATGGCTAGGACTGAAATGAACCTGGTAGAGCATCCCACACAAACGAATGCTCCACATGCGGGTTTCACATGCCACCAACTCCACATTCACAGGCAACTTCAGCGCCACAGCCGTTTTCAGATAGCCCTCAATGCAAAGGCTCTAGACGCAAATATTGGTGTGAGAGCTAATTCAATCAAGGAAACACTGCATGTTGGTGAAGGGCATATTGAAGAAGGATCAGCCGAGTGGTTCTTGTGGGAGAACAACTCCATTTGGCTCACTAACTTCACACACCATCAGGCTTCCAAGCAGCTCTCAAGGAAACTCAGTTTTCACACTCTATGCTTAGTGCCCTTTGAGTGCATTATCTAGGAACGAACCTGTTAGAGCATCCCACACAAACGAATGCTCCACATGCGGGTTTCACATGCCACCAACTCCACATTCACAGGCAACTTCAGCGCCACAGCCGTTTTCAGATAGCCCTCAATGCAAAGGCTCTAGACGCAAATATTGGTGTGAGAGCTAATTCAATCAAGGAAACACTGCATGTTGGTGAAGGGCATATTGAAGAAGGATCAGCCGAGTGGTTCTTGTGGGAGAACAACTCCATTTGGCTCACTAACTTTACACACCATCAGGCTTCCAAGCAGCTCTCAAGGAAACTCAGTTTTCACACTCTATGCTTAGTGCTCTTTGTGTGCCCAGGACTGAAATGAAGCTTGGTCAGCATCCCACACAAACGAATGCTCCACATGCGGCTTTCACATGCCACCAACTCCACATTCACAGGCAACTTCAGCGCCACAGCCGTTTTCAGATAGCCCTCAATGCAAAGGCTCTAGACGCAAATATTGGTGTGAGAGCTAATTCAATCAAGGAAACACTGCATGTTGGTGAAGGGCATATTGAAGAAGGATCAGCCGAGTGGTTCTTGTGGGAGAACAACTCCATTTGGCTCACTAACTTCACACACCATCAGGCTTCCAAGCAGCTCTCAAGGAAACTCAGTTTTCACACTCTATGCTTAGTGCCCTTTGAGTGCATTATCTAGGAATGAACCTGGTAGAGCATCCCACACAAACGAATGCTCCACATGCGGGTTTCACATGCCACCAACTCCACATTCACAGGCAACTTCAGCGCCACAGCCGTTTTCAGATAGCCCTCAATGCAAAGGCTCTAGACGCAAATATTGGTGTGAGAGCTAATTCAATCAAGGAAACACTGCATGTTGGTGAAGGGCATATTGAAGAAGGATCAGCCGAGTGGTTCTTGTGGGAGAACAACTCCATTTGGCTCACTAACTTCACACACCATCAGGCTTCCAAGCAGCTCTCACGGAAACTCAGTTTTCACACTCTATGCTTAGTGCCCTTTGAGTGCATTATCTAGGAATGAACCTGGTAGAGCATCCCACACACACGAATGCTCCACATGCGGGTTTCACATGCCACCAACTCCATATTCACTGGCAACTTCAGCGCCACAGCCGTTTTCAGATAGCCCTCAATGCAAAGGCTCTAGACGCAAATATTGGTGTGAGAGCTAATTCAATCAAGGAAACACTGCATGTTGGTGAAGGGCATATTGAAGAAGGATCAGCCGAGTGGTTCTTGTGGGAGAACAACTCCATTTGGCTCACTAACTTCACACACCATCAGGCTTCCAAGCAGCTCTTAAGGAAACTCAGTTTTCACACTCTTTGCTTAGTGCCCTTTGAGTGCATTATCTAGGAATGAACCTGGTAGAGCATCCCACACAAACGCATGCTCCACATGCGGGTTTCACATGCCACCAACTCCACATTCACAGGCAACTTCAGCGCCACAGCCATTTTCAGATAGCCCTCAATGCAAAGGCTCTAGACGCAAATATTGGTGTGAGAGCTAATTCAATCAAGGAAACACTGCATGTTGGTGAAGGGCATATTGAAGAAGGATCAGCCGAGTGGTTCTTGTGGGAGAACAACTCTATTTGGCTCACTAACTTCACACACCATCAGCCTTCCAAGCAGCTCTCAAGGAAACTCAGTTTTCACACTCTATGCTTAGTGCTCTTTGTGTGCCCAGGACTGACATGAAGCTTGGTCAGCATCCCACACAAACGAATGCTCCACATGCGGGTTTCACATGCCACCAACTCCACATTCACAGGCAACTTCAGCGCCACAGCCGTTTTCAGATAGCCCTCAATGCAAAGGCTCTAGACGCAAATATTGGTGTGAGAGCTAATTCAATCAAGGAAACACTGCATGTTGGTGAAGGGCATATTGAAGAAGGATCAGCCGAGTGGTTCTTGTGGGAGAACAACTCCATTTGGCTCACTAACTTCACACACCATCAGGCTTCCAAGCAGCTCTCAAGGAAACTCAGTTTTCACACTCTATGCTTAGTGCCCTTAGTATGGCTAGGACTGAAATGAACCTGGTAGAGCATCACAAACAAACGAATGCTCCACATGCGGGTTTCACATGCCACCAACTCCACATTCACAGGCAACTTCAGCGCCACAGCCGTTTTCAGATAGCCCTCAATGCAAAGGCTCTAGACGCAAATATTGGTGTGAGAGCTAATTCAATCAAGGAAACACTGCATGTTGGTGAAGGGCATATTGAAGAAGGATCAGCCGAGTGGTTCTTGTGGGAGAACAACTCAATTTGGCTCACTAACTTCACACACCATCAGGCTTCCAAGCAGCTCTCAAGGAAACTCAGTTTTCACACTCTATACTTAGTGCTCTTTGTGTGCCCAGGACTGAAATGAAGTTTGGTCAACATCCCACACAAACGAATGCTCCACATGCGGGTTTCACATGCCACCAACTCCACATTCACAGGCAACTTCAGCGCCACAACCGTTTTCAGATAGCCCTCAATGCAAAGGCTCTAGACGCAAATATTGGTGTGAGAGCTAATTCAATCAAGGAAACACTGCATGTTGGTGAAGGGCATATTGAAGAAGGATCAGCCGAGTGGTTCTTGTGGGAGAACAACTCCATTTGGCTCACTAACTTCACACACCATCAGGCTTCCAAGCAGCTCTCAAGGAAACTCAGTTTTCACACTCTATGCTTAGTGCCCTTTGAGTGCATTATCTAGGAATGAACCTGGTAGAGCATCCCACACAAACGAATGCTCCACATGCGGGTTTCACATGCCACCAACTCCACATTCACAGGCAACTTCAGCGCCACAGCCGTTTTCAGATAGCCCTCAATGCAAAGGCTCTAGACGCAAATATTGGTGTGAGAGCTAATTCAATCAAGGAAACACTGCATGTTGGTGAAGGGCATATTGAAGAAGGATCAGCCGAGTGGTTCTTGTGGGAGAACAACTCCATTTGGCTCACTAACTTCACACACCATCAGGCTTCCAAGCAGCTCTCAAGGAAACTCAGTTTTCACACTCTATGCTTAGTGCCCTTTGTATGGCTAGGACTGAAATGAACCTGGTAGAGCATCCCACACAAACGAATGCTCCACATGCGGGTTTCACATGCCACCAACTCCACATTCACAGGCAACTTCAGCGCCACAGCCGTTTTCAGATAGCCCTCAATGCAAAGGCTCTAGACTCAAATATTGGTGTGAGAGCTAATTCAATCAAGGAAACACTGCATGTTGGTGAAGGGCATATTGAAGAAGGATCAGCCGAGTGGTTCTTGTGGGAGAACAACTCCATTTGGCTCACTAACTTCACACACCATCAGGCTTCCAAGCAGCTCTCAAGGAAACTCAGTTTTCACACTCTATGCTTAGTGCCCTTTGAGTGCATTATCTAGGAATGAACCTGGTAGAGCATCCCACACAAACGAATGCTCCACATGCGGGTTTCACATGCCACCAACTCCACATTCACAGGCAACTTCAGCGCCACAGCCGTTTTCAGATAGCCCTCAATGCAAAGGCTCTAGACGCAAATATTGGTGTGAGAGCTAATTCAATCAAGGAAACACTGCATGTTGGTGAAGGGCATATTGAAGAAGGATCAGCCGAGTGGTTCTTGTGGGAGAACAACTCCATTTGGCTCACTAACTTCACACACCATCAGGCTTCCAAGCAGCTCTCAAGGAAACTCAGTTTTCACACTCTATGCTTAATGCCCTTTGTATGGCTAGGACTGAAATGAACCTGGTAGAGCATCCCACACAAACGAATGCTCCACATGCGGGTTTCACATGCCACCAACTCCACATTCACAGGCAACTTCAGCGCCACAGCCGTTTTCAGATAGCCCTCAATGCAAAGGCTCTAGACTCAAATATTGGTGTGAGAGCTAATTTAATCAAGGAAACACTGCATGTTGGTGAAGGGCATATTGAAGAAGGATCAGCCGAGTGGTTCTTGTGGGAGAACAACTCCATTTGGCTCACTAACTTCACACACCATCAGGCTTCCAAGCAGCTCTCAAGGAAACTCAGTTTTCACACTCTATGCTTAGTGCCCTTTGAGTGCATTATCTAGGAATGAACCTGGTAGAGCATCCCACACAAACGAATGCTCCACATGCGGGTTTCACATGCCACCAACTCCACATTCACAGGCAACTTCAGCGCCACAGCCGTTTTCAGATAGCCCTCAATGCAAAGGCTCTAGACGCAAATATTGGTGTGAGAGCTAATTCAATCAAGGAAATAATGCATGTTGGTGAAGGGCATATTGAAGAAGGATCAGCCGAGTGGTTCTTGTGGGAGAACAACTCCATTTGGCTCACTAACTTCACACACCATCAGGCTTCCAAGCAGCTCTCAAGGAAACTCAGTTTTCACACTCTATGCTTAGTGCCCTTTGTATGGCTAGGACTGAAATGAACCTGGTAGAGCATCCCACACAAACGAATGCTCCACATGCGGGTTTCACATGCCACCAACTCCACATTCACAGGCAACTTCAGCGCCACAGCCGTTTTCAGATAGCCCTCAAAGCAAAGGCTCTAGACGCAAATATTGGTGTGAGAGCTAATTCAATCAAGGAAACACTGCATGTTGGTGAAGGGCATATTGAAGAAGGATCAGCCGAGTGGTTCTTGTGGGAGAACAACTCCATTTGGCTCACTAACTTCACACACCATCAGGCTTCCAAGCAGCTCTCAAGGAAACTCAGTTTTCACACTCTATGCTTAGTGCCCTTTGAGTGCATTATCTAGGAATGAACCTGGTAGAGCATCCCACACAAACGCATGCTGCACATGCGGCTTTCACATGCGACCAACTCCACATTCACAGGCAACTTCAGCGCCACAGCCGTTTTCAGATAGCCCTCAATGCAAAGGCTCGAGACGCAAATATTGGTGTGAGAGCTAATTCAATCAAGGAAACACTGCATGTTGGGTGAAGGGCATATTGAAGAAGGATCAGCCGAGTGGTTCTTGTGGGAGAACAACTCCATTTGGCTCGCTAACTTCACACACCATCAGGCTTCCAAGCAGCTCTCAAGGAAACTCAGTTTTCACACTCTATGCTTAGTGCCCTTTGAGTGCATTATCTAGGAATGAACCTGGTAGAGCATCCCACACAAACGAATGCTCCACATGCGGCTTTCACATGCCACCAACTCCACATTCACAGGCAACTTCAGCGCCACAGCCATTTTCAGATAGCCTCAATGCAAAGGCTCTAGACGCAAATATTGGTGTGAGAGCTATTCAATCAAGGAAACACTGCATGTTGGGTGAAGGGCATATTGAAGAGGATCAGCCGAGTGGTTCTTGTGGGAGAACAACTCCATTTGGCTCACTAACTTCACACACCATCAGGCTTCCAAGCAGCTCTCAAGGAAACTCAGTTTTCACACTCTATGCTTAGTGCCCTTTGTATGGGTAGGACTGAAATGAACCTGGTAGAGCATCCCACACAAACGAATGCTCCACATGCGGGTTTCACATGCCACCAACTCCACATTCACAGGCAACTTCAGCGCCACAGCCGTTTTCAGATAGCCCTCAATGCAAAGGCTCTAGACGCAAATATTTGTGTGAGATCTAATTCAATCAAGGAAACACTGGCATGTTGGTGAAGGGCATATTGAAAGAAGGATCAGCCGAGTGGTTCTTGTGGGAGAACAACTCCATTTGGCTCACTAACTTCACACACCATCAGGCTTCCAAGCAGCTCTCAAGGAAACTCAGTTTTCACACTCTATGCTTAGTGCTCTTTGTGTGCCCAGGACTGAAATGAAACTTGGTCAGCATCCCACACAAACGAATGCTCCACATGCGGGTTTCACATGCCACCAACTCCACATTCACAGGCAACTCAGCGCCACAGCCGTTTTCAGATAGCCCTCAATGCAAAGGCTCTAGACGCAAATATTGGTGTGAGAGCTAATTCAATCAAGGAAACACTGCATGTTGGTTTGTGAAGGGCATATTGAAGAAGGATCAGCCGAGTGGTTCTTGTGGGAGAACAACTCCATTTGGCTCACTAACTTCACACACCATCAGGCTTCCAAGCAGCTCTCAAGGAAACTCAGTTTTCACACTCTATGCTTAGTGCCCTTTGAGGGCATTATCTAGGAATGAACCTGGTAGAGCATCCCACACAAACGAATGCTCCACATGCGGGTTTCACATGCCACCAACTCCACATTCACAGGCAACTTCAGCGCCACAGCCGTTTTCAGATAGCCCTCAATGCAAAGGCTCTAGACGCAAATATTGGTGTGAGAGCTAATTCAATCAAGGAAATAATGCATGTTGGTGAAGGGCATATTGAAGAAGGATCAGCCGAGTGGTTCTTGTGGGAGAACAACTCCATTTGGCTCACTAACTTCACACACCATCAGGCTTCCAAGCAGCTCTCAAGGAAACTCAGTTTTCACACTCTATGCTTAGTGCCCTTTCTATGGCTAGGACTGAAATGAACCTGGTAGAGCATCCCACACAAACGAATGCTCCACATGCGGGTTTCACATGCCACCAACTCCACATTCACAGGCAACTTCAGCGCCACAGCCGTTTTCAGATAGCCCTCAATGCAAAGGCTCTAGACGCAAATATTGGTGTGAGAGCTAATTCAATCAAGGAAACACTGCATGTTGGTGAAGGGCATATTGAAGAAGGATCAGCCGAGTGGTTCTTGTGGGAGAACAACTCCATTTGGCTCACTAACTTCACACACCATCAGGCTTCCAAGCAGCTCTCAAGGAAACTCAGTTTTCACACTCTATGCTTAGTGCCCTTTGAGTGCATTATCTAGGAATGAACCTGGTAGAGCATCCCACACAAACAAATGCTCCACATGCGGGTTTCACATGCCACCAACTCCACATTCACAGGCAACTTCAGCGCCACAGCCGTTTTCAGATAGCCCTCAATGCAAAGGCTCTAGACGCAAATATTGGTGTGAGAGCTAATTCAATCAAGGAAACACTGCATGTTGGTGAAGGGCATATTGAAGAAGGATCAGCCGAGTGGTTCTTGTGGGAGAACAACTCCATTTGGCTCGCTAACTTCACACACCATCAGGCTTCCAAGCAGCTCTCAAGGAAACTCAGTTTTCACACTCTATGCTTAGTGCCCTTTGAGTGCATTATCTAGAAATGAACCTGGTAGAGCATCCCACACAAACGAATGCTCCACATGCGGCTTTCACATGCCACCAACTCCACATTCACAGGCAACTTCAGCGCCACAGCCATTTTCAGATAGCCCTCAATGCAAAGGCTCTAGACACAAATATTGGTGTGAGAGCTAATTCAATCAAGGAAACACTGCATGTTGGTGAAGGGCATATTGAAGAGGATCAGCCGAGTGGTTCTTGTGGGCGAACAACTCCATTTGGCTCACTAACTTCACACACCATCAGGCTTCCAAGCAGCTCTCAAGGAAACTCAGTTTTCACACTCTATGCTTAGTGCCCTTTGTATGGCTAGGACTGAAATGAACCTGGTAGAGCATCCCACACAAACGAATGCTCCACATGCGGGTTTCACATGCCACCAACTCCACATTCACAGGCAACTTCAGCGCCACAGCCGTTTTCAGATAGCCCTCAATGCAAAGGCTCTAGACGCAAATATTGGTGTGAGATCTAATTCAATTAAGGAAACACTGCATGTTGGTGAAGGGCATATTGAAGAAGGATCAGCCGAGTGGTTCTTGTGGGAGAACAACTCCATTTGGCTCACTAACTTCACACACCATCAGGCTTCCAAGCAGCTCTCCAGGAAACTCAGTTTTTACACTCTATGCTTAGTGCTCTTTGTGTGGCCAGGACTGAAATGAAACTTGGTCAGCATCCCACACAAACGAATGCTCCACATGCGGGTTTCACATGCCACCAACTCCACATTCACAGGCAACTTCAGCGCCACAGCCGTTTTCAGATAGCCCTCAATGCAAAGGCTCTAGACGCAAATATTGGTGTGAGAGTTAATTCAATCAAGGAAACACTGCATGTTGGTGAAGGGCATATTGAAGAAGGATCAGCCGAGTGGTTCTTGTGGGAGAACAACTCCATTTGGCTCACTAACTTCACACACCATCAGGCTTCCAAGCAGCTCTCAAGGAAACTCAGTTTTCACACTCTATGCTTAGTGCCCTTTGAGTGCATTATCTAGGAATGAACCTGGTAGAGCATCCCACACAAACGAATGCTCCACATGCGGGTTTCACATGCCACCAACTCCACATTCACAGGCAACTTCAGCGCCACAGCCGTTTTCAGATAGCCCTCAATGCAAAGGCTCTAGACGCAAATATTGGTGTGAGAGCTAATTCAATCAAGGAAACACTGCCTGTTGGTGAAGGGCATATTGAAGAAGGATCAGCCGAGTGGTTCTTGTGGGAGAACAACTCCATTTGGCTCACTAACTTCACACACCATCAGGCTTCCAAGCAGCTCTCAAGGAAACTCAGTTTTCACACTCTATGCTTAGTGCCCTTTGAGTGCATTATCTAGGAATGAACCTGGTAGAGCATCCCACACAAACGAATGCTCCACATGCGGGTTTCACATGCCACCAACTCCACATTCACAGGCAACTTCAGCGCCACAGCCGTTTTCAGATAGCCCTCAATGCAAAGGCTCTAGACGCAAATATTGGTGTGAGAGCTAATTCAATCAAGGAAACACTGCATGTTGGTGAAGGGCATATTGAAGAATTATGAGCAGAGTGGTTCTTGTGGGAGAACAACTCCATTTGGCTCACTAACGTCACACACCATCAGGCTTCCAAGCAGCTCTCAAGGAAACTCAGTTTTCACACTCTATGCTTAGTGCCCTTTGAGTGCATTATCTAGGAATGAACCTGGTAGAGCATCCCACACAAACGAATGCTCCACATGCGGGTTTCACATGCCACCAACTCCACATTCACAGGCAACTTCAGCGCCACAGCCGTTTTCAGATAGCCCTCAATGCAAAGGCTCTAGACGCAAATATTGGTGTGAGAGCTAATTCAATCAAGGAAACAGTGCCTGTTGGTGAAGGGCATATTGACGAAGGATCAGCCGAGTGGTTCTTGTGGGAGAACAACTCCATTTGGCTCACTAACTTCACACACCATCAGGCTTCCAAGCAGCTCTCAAGGAAACTCAGTTTTCACACTCTATGTTTAGTGCCCTTTGAGTGCATTATCTAGGAATGAACCTGGTAGAGCATCCCATACAAACGAATGCTCCACATGCGGGTTTCACATGCCACCAACTCCACATTCACAGGCAACTTCAGCGCCACAGCCGTTTTCAGATAGCCCTCAATGCAAAGGCTCTAGACGCAAATATTGGTGTGAGAGCTAATTCAATCAAGGAAACACTGCATGTTGGTGAAGGGCGTATTGAAGAATTATGAGCAGAGTGGTTCTTGTGGGAGAACAACTCCATTTGGCTCACTAACTTCACACACCATCAGGCTTCCAAGCAGCTCTCAAGGAAACTCAGTTTTCACACTCTATGCTTAGTGCCCTTTGAGTGCATTATCTAGGAATGAACCTGGTAGAGCATCCCACACAAACGAATGCTCCACATGCGGGTTTCACATGCCACCAACTCCACATTCACAGGCAACTTCAGCGCCACAGCCGTTTTCAGATAGCCCTCAATGCAAAGGCTCTAGACGCAAATATTGGTGTGAGAGCTAATTCAATCAAGGAAACAGTGCCTGTTGGTGAAGGGCATATTGAAGAAGGATCAGCCGAGTGGTTCTTGTGGGAGAACAACTCCATTTGGCTCACTAACTTCACACACCATCAGGCTTCCAAGCAGCTCTCCAGGAAACTCAGTTTTCACACTCTATGCTTAGTGCTCTTTGTGTGCCCAGGACTGAAATGAAACCTGGTAGAGCATCCCACACAAACGAATGCTCCACATGCGGCTTTCACATGCCACCAACTCCACATTCACAGGCAACTTCAGCGCCACAGCCGTTTTCAGATAGCCCTCAATGCAAAGGCTCTAGACGCAAATATTGGTGTGAGAGCTAATTCAATCAAGGAAACACTGCATGTTGGTGAAGGGCATATTGAAGAAGGATCAGCCGAGTGGTTCTTGTGGGGAGAACAACTCCATTTGGCTCACTAACTTCACACACCATCAGGCTTCCAAGCAGCTCTCAAGGAAACTCAGTTTTCACACTCTATGCTTAGTGCTCTTTGTGTGCCAGGACTGAATGAAACTTGGTAGAGCATCCCACACAAACGAATGCTCCACATGCGGTTTCACATGCCACCAACTCCACATTCACAGGCAACTTCAGCGCCACAGCCGTTTTCAGATAGCCCTCAATGCAAAGGCTCTAGACGCAAATATTGGTGTGAGAGCTAATTCAATCAAGGAAACACTGCATGTTGGTGAAGGGCATATTGAAGAAGGATCAGCCGAGTGGTTCTTGTGGGAGAACAACTCCATTTGGCTCACTAACTTCACCACACCATCAGGCTTCCAAGCAGCTCTCAAGGAAACTCAGTTTTCACACTCTATGCTTAGTGCCCTTTGAGTGCATTATCTAGGAATGAACCTGGTAGAGCATCCCACACAAACGAATGCTCCACATGCGGGTTTCACATGCCACCAACTCCACATTCACAGGCAACATCAGCGCCACAGCCGTTTTCAGATAGCCCTCAATGCAAAGGCTCTAGACGCAAATATTGGTGTGAGAGCTAATTCAATCAAGGAAACACTGCATGTTGGTGAAGGGCATATTGAAGAAGGATCAGCCGAGTGGTTCTTGTGGGAGAACAACTCCATTTGGCTCACTAACTTCACACACCATCAGGCTTCCAAGCAGCTCTCAAGGAAACTCAGTTTTCACAACTCTATGCTTAGTGCCCTTTGAGTGCATTATCTAGGAATGAACCTGGTAGAGCATCCCACACAAACGAATGCTCCACATGCGGGTTTCACATGCCACCAACTCCACATTCACAGGCAACATCAGCGCCACAGCCGTTTTCAGATAGCCCTCAATGCAAAGGCTCTAGACGCAAATATTGGTGTGAGAGCTAATTCAATCAAGGAAACACTGCATGTTGGTGAAGGGCATATTGAAGAAGGATCAGCCGAGTGGTTCTTGTGGGAGAACAACTCCATTTGGCTCACTAACTTCACACACCATCAGGCTTCCAAGCAGCTCTCAAGGAAACTCAGTTTTCACACTCTATGCTTAGTGCCCTTTGTGTGCCCAGGACTGAAATGAAACTTGGTCAGCATGCCACACAAACGAATGCTCCACATGCGGGTTTCACATGCCACCAACTCCACATTCACAGGCAACTTCAGCGCCACAGCCGTTTTCAGATAGCCCTCAATGCAAAGGCTCTAGACGCAAATATTGGTGTGAGAGTTAATTCAATCAAGGAAACACTGCATGTTGGTGAAGGGCATATTGAAGAAGGATCAGCCGAGTGGTTCTTGTGGGAGAACAACTCCATTTGGCTCACTAACTTCACACACCATCAGGCTTCCAAGCAGCTCTCAAGGAATCTCAGTTTCACACTCTATGCTTAGTGCCCTTTGAGTGCATTATCTAGGAATGAACCTGGTAGAGCATCCCACACAAACGAATTCTCCACATGCGGGTTTCACATGCCACCATCTCCACATTCACAGGCAACTTCAGCGCCACAGCCGTTTTCAGATAGCCCTCAATGCAAAGGCTCTAGACGCAAATATTGGTGTGAGAGCTAATTCAATCAAGGAAACACTGCATGTTGGTGAAGGGCATATTGAAGAATTATCAGCAGAGTGGTTCTTGTGGGAGAACAACTCCATTTGGCTCACTAACTTCACACACCATCAGGCTTCCAAGCAGCTCTCAAGGAAACTCAGTTTTCACACTCTATGCTTAGTGCCCTTTGTGTGCCCAGGACTGAAATGAAACTTGGTCAGCATGCCACACAAACGAATGCTCCACAGCGGGTTTCACATGCCACCAACTCCACATTCACAGGCAACTTCAGCGCCACAGCCGTTTTCAGATAGCCCTCAATGCAAAGGCTCTAGACGCAAATATTGGTGTGAGAGTTAATTCAATCAAGGAAACACTGCATGTTGGTGAAGGGCATATTGAAGAAGGATCAGCCGAGTGGTTTTGTGGGAGAACAACTCCATTTGGCTCACTAACTTCACACACCATCAGGCTTCCAAGCAGCTCTCAAGGAATCTCAGTTTTCACACTCTATGCTTAGTGCCCTTTGAGTGCATTATCTAGGAATGAACCTGGTAGAGCATCCCACACAAACGAATGCTCCACATGCGGGTTTCACATGCCACCATCTCCACATTCACAGGCAACTTCAGCGCCACAGCCGTTTTCAGATAGCCCTCAATGCAAAGGCTCTAGACGCAAATATTGGTGTGAGAGCTAATTCAATCAAGGAAACACTGCATGTTGGTGAAGGGCATATTGAAGAATTATCAGTCGAGTGGTTCTTGTGGGAGAACAACTCCATTTGGCTCACTAACTTCACACACCATCAGGCTTCCAAGCAGCTCTCAAGGAAACTCAGTTTTCACACTCTATGCTTAGTGCCCTTTGAGTGCATTATCTAGGAATGAACCTGGTAGAGCATCCCACACAAACGAATGCTCCACATGCGGGTTTCACATGCCACCAACTCCACATTCACAGGCAACTTCAGCGCCACAAGCCGTTTTCAGATAGCCCTCAATGCAAAGGCTCTAGACGCAAATATTGGTGTGAGAGCTAATTCAATCAAGGAAACACTGCATGTTGGTGAAGGGCATATTGAAGAAGGATCAGCCGAGTGGTTCTTGTGGGAGAACAACTCCATTTGGCTCACTAACTTCACACACCATCAGGCTTCCAAAGCAGCTCTCAAGGAAACTCAGTTTTCACACTCTATGCTTAGTGCCCTTTGAGTGCATTATCTAGAATGAACCTGGTAGAGCATCCCACACAAACGAATGCTCCACATGCGGGGTTTCACATGCCACCAACTCCACATTCACAGGCAACATCAGCGCCACAGCCGTTTTCAGATAGCCCTCAATGCAAAGGCTCTAGACGCAAATATTGGTGTGAGAGCTAATTCAATCAAGGAAACACTGCATGTTGGTGAAGGGCATATTGAAGAAGGATCAGCCGAGTGGTTCTTGTGGGAGAACAACTCCATTTGGCTCACTAACTTCACACACCATCAGGCTTCCAAGCAGCTCTCAAGGAAACTCAGTTTTCACACTCTATGCTTAGTGCCCTTTGAGTGCATTATCTAGGAATGAACCTGGTAGAGCATCCCACACAAACGAATGCTCCACATGCGGGTTTCACATGCCACCAACTCCACATTCACAGGCAACATCAGCGCCACAGCGTTTTCAGATAGCCCTCAATGCAAAGGCTCTAGACGCAAATATTGGTGTGAGAGCTAATTCAATCAAGGAAACACTGCATGTTGGTGAAGGGCATATTGAAGAAGGATCCAGCCGAGTGGTTCTTGTGGGAGAACAACTCCATTTGGCTCACTAACTTCACACACCATCAGGCTTCCAAGCAGCTCTCAAGGAAACTCAGTTTTCACACTCTATGCTTAGTGCCCTTTGTGTGCCCAGGACTGAAATGAAACTTGGTCAGCATGCCACACAAACGAATGCTCCACATGCGGGTTTCACATGCCACCAACTCCACATTCACAGGCAACTTCAGCGCCACAGCCGTTTTCAGATAGCCCTCAATGCAAAGGCTCTAGACGCAAATATTGGTGTGAGAGTTAATTCAATCAAGGAAACACTGCATGTTGGTGAAGGGCATATTGAAGAAGGATCAGCCGAGTGGTTCTGTTGTGGAGAACAACTCCATTTGGCTCACTAACTTCACACACCATCAGGCTTCCAAGCAGCTCTCAAGGAATCTCAGTTTTCACACTCTATGCTTAGTGCCCTTTGAGTGCATTATCTAGGAATGAACCTGGTAGAGCATCCCACACAAACGAATTCTCCACATGCGGGTTTCACATGCCACCATCTCCACATTCACAGGCAACTTCAGCGCCACAGCCGTTTTCAGATAGCCCTCAATGCAAAGGCTCTAGACGCAAATATTGGTGTGAGAGCTAATTCAATCAAGGAAACACTGCATGTTGGTGAAGGGCATATTGAAGAATTATCAGCAGAGTGGTTCTTGTGGGAGAACAACTCCATTTGGCTCACTAACTTCACACACCATCAGGCTTCCAAGCAGCTCTCAAGGAAACTCAGTTTTCACACTCTATGCTTAGTGCCCTTTGAGTGCATTATCTAGGAATGAACCTGGTAGAGCATCCCACACAAACGAATGCTCCACATGCAGGGTTTCACATGCCACCAACTCCACATTCACAGGCAACTTCAGCGCCACAGCCGTTTTCAGATAGCCCTCAATGCAAAGGCTCTAGACGCAAATATTGGTGTGAGAGCTAATTCAATCAAGGAAACACTGCATGTTGGTGAAGGGCATATTGAAGAAGGATCAGCCGAGTGGTTCTTGTGGGAGAACAACTCCATTTGGCTCACTAACTTCACACACCATCAGGCTTCCAAGCAGCTCTCAAGGAAACTCAGTTTTCACACTCTATGCTTAGTGCTCTTTGTGTGCCCAGGACTGAAATGAAACTTGGTAGAGCATCCGCACACAAACGAATGCTCCACATGCGGGTTTCACATGCCACCAACTCCACATTCACAGGCAACTTCAGCGCCACAGCCGTTTTCAGATAGCCCTCAATGCAAAGGCTCTAGACGCAAATATTGGTGTGAGAGCTAATTCAATCAAGGAAACACTGCATGTTGGTGAAGGGCATATTGAAGAAGGATCAGCCGAGTGGTTCTTGTGGGAGAACAACTCCATTTGGCTCACTAACTTCACACACCATCAGGCTTCCAAGCAGCTCTCAAGGAAACTCAGTTTTCACACTCTATGCTTAGTGCCCCTTTGAGTGCATTATCTAGGAATGAACCTGGTAGAGCATCCCACACAAACGAATGCTCCACATGCGGGTTTCACATGCCACCAACTCCACATTCACAGGCAACATCAGCGCCACAGCCGTTTTCAGATAGCCCTCAATGCAAAGGCTCTAGACGCAAATATTGGTGTGAGAGCTAATTCAATCAAGGAAACACTGCATGTTGGTGAAGGGCATATTGAAGAAGGATCAGCCGAGTGGTTCTTGTGGGAGAACAACTCCATTTGGCTCACTAACTTCACACACCATCAGGCTTCCAAGCAGCTCTCAAGGAAACTCAGTTTTCACACTCTATGCTTAGTGCCCTTTGTGTGCCCAGGACTGAAATGAAACTTGGTCAGCATGCCACACAAACGAATGCTCCACATGCGGGTTTCACATGCCACCAACTCCACATTCACAGGCAACTTCAGCGCCACAGCCGTTTTCAGATAGCCCTCAATGCAAAGGCTCTAGACGCAAATATTGGTGTGAGAGTTAATTCAATCAAGGAAACACTGCATGTTGGTGAAGGGCATATTGAAGAAGGATCAGCCGAGTGGTTCTTGTGGGAGAACAACTCCATTTGGCTCACTAACTTCACACACCATCAGGCTTCCAAGCAGCTCTCAAGGAATCTCAGTTTTCCACACTCTATGCTTAGTGCCCTTTGAGTGCATTATCTAGGAATGAACCTGGTAGAGCATCCCACACAAACGAATTCTCCACATGCGGGTTTCACATGCCACCATCTCCACATTCACAGGCAACTTCAGCGCCACAGCCGTTTTCAGATAGCCCTCAATGCAAAGGCTCTAGACGCAAATATTGGTGTGAGAGCTAATTCAATCAAGGAAACACTGCATGTTGGGTGAAGGGCATATTGAAGAATTATCAGCAGAGTGGTTCTTGTGGGAGAACAACTCCATTTGGCTCACTAACTTCACACACCATCAGGCTTCCAAGCAGCTCTCAAGGAAACTCAGTTTTCACACTCTATGCTTAGTGCCCTTTGAGTGCATTATCTAGGAATGAACCTGGTAGAGCATCCCACACAAACGAATGCTCCACATGCGGGTTTCACATGCCACCAACTCCACATTCACAGGCAACTTCAGCGCCAAAGCCGTTTTCAGATAGCCCTCAATGCAAAGGCTCTAGACGCAAATATTGGTGTGAGAGCTAATTCAATCAAGGAAACACTGCATGTTGGTGAAGGGCATATTGAAGAAGGATCAGCCGAGTGGTTCTTGTGGGAGAACAACTCCATTTGGCTCACTAACTCACACACCATCAGGCTTCCAAGCAGCTCTCAAGGAAACTCAGTTTTCACACTCTATGCTTAGTGCTCTTTGTGTTGCCCAGGACTGAAATGAAACTTGGTTAGAGCATCCCACACAAACGAATGCTCCACATGCGGGTTTCACATGCCACCAACTCCACATTCACAGGCAACTTCAGCGCCACAGCCGTTTTCAGATAGCCCTCAATGCAAAGGCTCTAGACGCAAATATTGGTGTGAGAGCTAATTCAATCAAGGAAACACTGCATGTTGGTGAAGGGCATATTGAAGAAGGATCAGCCGAGTGGTTCTTGTGGGAGAACAACTCCATTTGGCTCACTAACTTCACACACCATCAGGCTTCCAAGCAGCTCTCAAGGAAACTCAGTTTTCACACTCTATGCTTAGTGCCCTTTGAGTGCATTATCTAGGAACGAACCTGTTAGAGCATCCCACACAAACGAATGCTCCAGCATGCGGGTTTCACATGCCACCAACTCCACATTCACAGGCAACTTCAGCGCCACAGCCGTTTTCAGATAGCCCTCAAAGCAAAGGCTCTAGACGCAAATATTGGTGTGAGAGCTAATTCAATCAAGGAAACACTGCATGTTGGTGAAGGGCATATTGAAGAAGGATCAGCTGAGTGGTTCTTGTGGGAGAACAACTCCATTTGGCTCACTAACTTTACACACCATCAGGCTTCCAAGCAGCTCTCAAGGAAACTCAGTTTTCACACTCTATGCTTAGTGCTCTTTGTGTGCCCAGGACTGAAATGAAACTTGGTAGAGCATCCCACACAAACGAATGCTCCACATGCGGGTTTCACATGCCACCAACTCCACATTCACAGGCAACTTCAGCGCCACAGCCGTTTTCAGATAGCCCTCAATGCAAAGGCTCTAGACGCAAATATTGGTGTGAGAGCTAATTCAATCAAGGAAACACTGCATGTTGGTGAAGGGCATATTGAAGAAGGATCAGCCGAGTGGTTCTTGTGGTGAGAACAACTCCATTTGGCTCACTAACTTCACACACCATCAGGCTTCCAAGCAGCTCTCACGGAAACTCAGTTTTCACACTCTATGCTTAGTGCCCTTTGAGTGCATTATCTAGGAATGAACCTGGTAGAGGCATCCCACACAAACGAATGCTCCACATGCGGGTTTCACATGCCACCAACTCCACATTCACAGGCAACATCAGCGCCACAGCCGTTTTCAGATAGCCCTCAATGCAAGGCTCTAGACGCAAATATGGTGTGAGAGCTAATTCAATCAAGGAAACACTGCATGTTGGTGAAAGGGCATATTGAAGAAGGATCAGCCGAGTGGTTCTTGTGGGAGAACAACTCCATTTGGCTCACTAACTTCACACACCATCAGGCTTCCAAGCAGCTCTCAAGGAAACTCAGTTTTCACACTCTATGCTTAGTGCCCTTTGAGTGCATTATCTAGAATGAACCTGGTAGAGCATCCCACACAAACGAATGCTCCACATGCGGGTTTCACATGCCACCAACTCCACATTCACAGGCAACATCAGCGCCACAGCCGTTTTCAGATAGCCCTCAATGCAAAGGCTCTAGACGCAAATATTGGTGTGAGAGCTAATTCAATCAAGGAAACACTGCATGTTGTGAAGGGCATATTGAAGAAGGATCAGCCGAGTGGTTCTTGTGGGAGAACAACTCCATTTGGCTCACTAACTTCACACACCATCAGGCTTCCAAGCAGCTCTCAAGGAAACTCAGTTTTCACACTCTATGCTTAGTGCCCTTTGTGTGCCCAGGACTGAAATGAAACTTGGTCAGCATGCCACACAAACGAATGCTCCACATGCGGGTTTCACATGCCACCAACTCCACATTCACAGGCAACTTCAGCGCCACAGCCGTTTTCAGATAGCCCTCAATGCAAAGGCTCTAGACGCAAATATTGGTGTGAGAGTTAATTCAATCAAGGAAACACTGCATGTTGGTGAGAGGGCATATTGAAGAAGGATCAGCCGAGTGGTTCTTGTGGAGAACAACTCCATTTGGCTCACTAACTTCACACACCATCAGGCTTCCAAGCAGCTCTCAAGGAATCTCAGTTTTCACACTCTATGCTTAGTGCCCTTTGAGTGCATTATCTAGCAATGAACCTGGTAGAGCATCCCACACGAAACGAATGCTCCACATGCGGGTTTCACATGCCACCATCTCCACATTCACAGGCAACTTCAGCGCCACAGCCGTTTTCAGATAGCCCTCAATGCAAAGGCTCTAGACGCAAATATTGGTGTGAGAGCTAATTCAATCAAGGAAACACTGCATGTTGGTGAAGGGCATATTGAAGAATTATCAGCAGAGTGGTTCTTGTGGGAGAACAACTCCATTTGGCTCACTAACTTCACACACCATCAGGCTTCCAAGCAGCTCTCAAGGAAACTCAGTTTTCACACTCTATGCTTAGTGCCCTTTGAGTGCATTATCTAGGAATGAACCTGGTAGAGCATCCCACACAAACGAATGCTCCACATGCGGGTTTCACATGCCACCAACTCCACATTCACAGGCAACTTCAGCGCCACAGCCGTTTTCAGATAGCCCTCAATGCAAAGGCTCTAGACGCAAATATTGGTGTGAGAGCTAATTCAATCAAGGAAACACTGCATGTTGGTGAAGGGCATATTGAAGAAGGATCAGCCGAGTGGTTCTTGTGGGAGAACAACTCCATTTGGCTCACTAACTTCACACACCATCAGGCTTCCAAGCAGCTCTCAAGGAAACTCAGTTTTCACACTCTATGCTTAGTGCTCTTTGTGTGCCCAGGACTGAAATGAAACTTGGTAGAGCATCCCACACAAACGAATGCTCCACATGCGGGTTTCACATGCCACCAACTCCACATTCACAGGCAACTTCAGCGCCACAGCCGTTTTCAGATAGCCCTCAATGCAAAGGCTCTAAACGCAAATATTGGTGTGAGAGCTAATTCAATCAAGGAAACACTGCATGTTGGTGAAGGGCATATTGAAGAAGGATCAGCCGAGTGGTTCTTGTGGGAGAACAACTCCATTTGGCTCACTAACTTCACACACCATCAGGCTTCCAAGCAGCTCTCAAGGAAACTCAGTTTTCACACTCTATGCTTAGTGCCCTTTGAGTGCATTATCTAGGAACGAACCTGTTAGAGCATCCCACACAAACGAATGCTCCACATGCGGGTTTCACATGCCACCAACTCCACATTCACAGGCAACTTCAGCGCCACAGCCGTTTTCAGATAGCCCTCAATGCAAAGGCTCTAGACGCAAATATTGGTGTGAGAGCTAATTCAATCAAGGAAACACTGCATGTTGGTGAAGGGCATATTGAAGAAGGATCAGCTGAGTGGTTCTTGTGGGAGAACAACTCCATTTGGCTCACTAACTTTACACACCATCAGGCTTCCAAGCAGCTCTCAAGGAAACTCAGTTTTCACACTCTATGCTTAGTGCTCTTTGTGTGCCCAGGACTGAAATGAAGCTTGGTCAGCATCCCACACAAACGAATGCTCCACATGCGGCTTTCACATGCCACCAACTCCACATTCACAGGCAACTTCAGCGCCACAGCCGTTTTCAGATAGCCCTCAATGCAAAGGCTCTAGACGCAAATATTGGTGTGAGAGCTAATTCAATCAAGGAAATACTGCATGTTGGTGAAGGGCATATTGAAGAAGGATCAGCCGAGTGGTTCTTGTGGGAGAACAACTCCATTTGGCTCACTAACTTCACACACCATCAGGCTTCCAAGCAGCTCTCAAGGAAACTCAGTTTTCACACTCTATGCTTAGTGCCCTTTGAGTGCATTATCTAGGAATGAACCTGGTAGCGCATCCCACACACACGAATGCTCCACATGCGGGTTTCACATGCCACCAACTCCACATTCACTGGCAGCTTCAGCGCCACAGCCGTTTTCAGATAGCCCTCAATGCAAAGGCTCTAGACGCAAATATTGGTGTGAGAGCTAATTCAATCAAGGAAACACTGCATGTTGGTGAAGGGCATGTTGAAGAAGGATCAGCCGAGTGGTTCTTGTGGGAGAACAACTCCATTTGGCTCACTAACTTTACACACCATCAGGCTTCCAAGCAGCTCTCAAGGAAACTCAGTTTTCACACTCTATGCTTAGTGCTCTTTGTGTGCCCAGGACTGAAATGAAGCTTGGTCAGCATCCCACACAAACGAATGCTCCACATGCGGGTTTCACATGCCACCAACTCCACATTCACAGGCAACTTCAGCGCCACAGCCGTTTTCAGATAGCCCTCAATGCAAAGGCTCTAGACGCAAATATTGGTGTGAGAGCTAATTCAATCAAGGAAACACTGCATGTTGGTGAAGGGCATATTGAAGAAGGATCAGCTGAGTGGTTCTTGTGGGAGAACAACTCCATTTGGCTCACTAACTTCACACACACCATCAGGCTTCCAAGCAGCTCTCAAGGAAACTCAGTTTTCACACTCTATGCTTAGTGCTCTTTGTGTGCCCAGGACTGAAATGAAACTTGGTCAGCATGCCACACAAACGAATGCTCCACATGCGGGTTTCACATGCCACCAACTCCACATTCACAGGCAACTTCAGCGCCACAGCCGTTTTCAGATAGCCCTCAATGCAAAGGCTCTAGACGCAAATATTGGTGTGAGAGTTAATTCAATCAAGGAAACACTGCATGTTGGTGAAGGGCATATTGAAGAAGGATCAGCCGAGTGGTTCTTGTGGGAGAACAACTCCATTTGGCTCACTAACTTCACACACCATCAGGCTTCCAAGCAGCTCTCAAGGAATCTCAGTTTTCACACTCTATGCTTAGTGCCCTTTGAGTGCATTATCTAGGAATGAACCTGGTAGAACATCCCACACAAACGAATTCTCCACATGCGGGTTTCACATGCCACCAACTCCACATTCACAGGCAACTTCAGCGCCACAGCCGTTTTCAGATAGCCCTCAATGCAAAGGCTCTAGACGCAAATATTGGTGTGAGAGCTAATTCAATCAAGGAAACACTGCATGTTGGTGAAGGGCATATTGAAGAATTATCAGCAGAGTGGTTCTTGTGGGAGAACAACTCCATTTGGCTCACTAACTTCACACACCATCAGGCTTCCAAGCAGCTCTCAAGGAAACTTAGTTTTCACACTCTATGCTTAGTGCCCTTTGAGTGCATTATCTAGGAATGAACCTGGTAGAGCATCCCACACAAACGAATGCTCCACATGCGGGTTTCACATGCCACCAACTCCACATTCACAGGCAACTTCAGCGCCACAGCCGTTTTCAGATAGCCCTCAATGCAAAGGCTCTAGACGCAAATATTGGTGTGAGAGCTAATTCAATCAAGGAAACACTGCATGTTGGTGAAGGGCATATTGAAGAAGGATCAGCCGAGTGGTTCTTGTGGGAGAACAACTCCATTTGGCTCACTAACTTCACACACCATCAGGCTTCCAAGCAGCTCTCCAGGAAACTCAGTTTTCACACTCTATGCTTAGTGCTCTTTGTGTGCCCAGGACTGAAATGAAGCTTGGTCAGCATCCCACACAAACGAATGCTCCACATGCGGCTTTCACATGCCACCAACTCCACATTCACAGGCAACTTCAGCGCCACAGCCGTTTTCAGATAGCCCTCAATGCAAAGGCTCTAGACGCAAATATTGGTGTGAGAGCTAATTCAATCAAGGAAATACTGCATGTTGGTGAAGGGCATATTGAAGAAGGATCAGCCGAGTGGTTCTTGTGGGAGAACAACTCCATTTGGCTCACTAACTTCACACACCATCAGGCTTCCAAGCAGCTCTCAAGGAAACTCAGTTTTCACACTCTATGCTTAGTGCCCTTTGAGTGCATTATCTAGGAATGAAACTGGTAGAGCATCCCACACAAACGAATGCTCCACATGCGGGTTTCACATGCCACCAACTCCACATTCACAGGCAACTTCAGCGCCACAGCCGTTTTCAGATAGCCCTCAATGCAAAGGCTCTTGATGCAAATATTGGTGTGAGAGCTAATTCAATCAAGGAAACACTGCATGTTGGTGAAGGGCATATTGAAGAAGGATCAGCCGAGTGGTTCTTGTGGGAGAACAACTCCATTTGGCTCACTAACTTCACACACCATCAGGCTTCCAAGCAGCTCTCAAGGAAACTCAGTTTTCACACTCTATGCTTAGTGCCCTTTGAGTGCATTATCTAGGAATGAACCTGGTAGCGCATCCCACACACAGGAATGCTCCACATGCGGGTTTCACATGCCACCAACTCCGCATTCACTGGCAGCTTCAGCGCCACAGCCGTTTTCAGATAGCCCTCAATGCAAAGGCTCTAGACGCAAATATTGGTGTGAGAGCTAATTCAATCAAGGAAACACTGCATGTTGGTGAAGGGCATATTGAAGAAGGATCAGCCGAGTGGTTCTTGTGGGAGAACAACTCCATTTGGCTCACTAACTTCACACACCATCAGGCTTCCAAGCAGCTCTCAAGGAAACTCAGTTTTCACACTCTATGCTTAGTGACCTTTCTATGGCTAGGACTGAAATGAACCTGGTAGATCATCCCACACAAATGAATGCTCCACATGCGGTTTTCACATGCCACCAACTCCACATTCACAGGCAACTTCAGCGCCACAGCCGTTTTCAGATAGCCCTCAATGCAAAGGCTCTAGACGCAAATATTGGTGTGAGAGCTAATTCAATCAAGGAAACACTGCATGTTGGTGAAGGGCATATTGAAGAAGGATCAGCTGAGTGGTTCTTGTGGGAGAACAACTCCATTTGGCTCACTAACTTCACACACCATCAGGCTTCCAAGCAGCTCTCAAGGAAACTCAGTTTTCACACTCTATGCTTAGTGCCCTTTGAGTGCATTATCTAGGAATGAAACTGGTAGAGCATCCCACACAAACGAATGCTCCACATACGGGTTTCACATGCCACCAACTCCACATTCACAGGCAACTTCAGCGCCACAGCCGTTTTCAGATAGCCCTCAATGCAAAGGCTCTAGACGCAAATATTGGTGTGAGAGCTAATTCAATCAAGGAAACACTGCATGTTGGTGAAGGGCATATTGAAGAAGGATCAGCCGAGTGGTTCTTGTGGGAGAACAACTCCATTTGGCTCACTAACTTCACACACCATCAGGCTTCCAAGCAGCTCTCAAGGAAACTCAGTTTTCACACTCTATGCTTAGTGCCCTTTGCATGGCTAGGACTGAAATGAACCTGGTAGATCATCCCACACAAACGAATGCTCCACATGCGGGTTTCACATGCCACCAACTCCACATTCACAGGCAACTTCAGTGCCACAGCCGTTTTCAGATAGCCCTCAATGCAAAGGCTCTAGACGCAAATATTGGTGTGAGAGCTAATTCAATCAAGGAAACACTGCATGTTGGTGAAGGGCATATTGAAGAAGGATCAGCCGAGTGGTTCTTGTGGGAGAACAACTCCATTTGGCTCACTAACTTCACACACCATCAGGCTTCCAAGCAGCTCTCAAGGAAACTCAGTTTTCACACTCTATGCTTAGTGCCCTTTGAGTGCATTATCTAGGAATGAACCTGGTAGAGCATCCCATACAAACGAATGCTCCACATGCGGGTTTCACATGCCACCATCTCCACATTCACAGGCAACTTCAGCGCCACAGCCGTTTTCAGATAGCCCTCAATGCAAAGGCTCTAGACGCAAATATTGGTGTGAGAGCTAATTCAATCAAGGAAACACTGCATGTTGGTGAAGGGCATATTGAAGAAGGATCAGCCGAGTGGTTCTTGTGGGAGAACAACCCCATTTGGCTCACTAACTTCACACACCATCAGGCTTCCAAGCAGCTCTCAAGGAAACTCAGTTTTCACACTCTATGCTTAATGCTCTTTGTGTGCCCAGGACTGAAATGAAACTTGGTCAGCATCCCACATAAACGAATGCTCCACATGCGGGTTTCACATGCCACCAACTCCACATTCACAGGCAACTTCAGCGCCACAGCCGTTTTCAGATAGCCCTCAATGCAAAGGCTCTAGACGCAAATATTGGTGTGAGAGCTAATTCAATCAAGGAAACACTGCATGTTGGTGAAGGGCATATTGAAGAAGGATCAGCCGAGTGGTTCTTGTGGGAGAACAACTCCATTTGGCTCACTAACTTCACACACCATCAGGCTTCCAAGCAGCTCTCAAGGAAACTCAGTTTTCACACTCTATGCTTAGTGCCCTTTGAGTGCATTATCTAGGAATGAACCTGGTAGAGCATCCCACACAAACGAATGCTCCACATGCGGGTTTCACATGCCACCAACTCCACATTCACAGGCAACTTCAGCGCCACAGCCGTTTTCAGATAGCCCTCAATGCAAAGGCTCTAGACGCAAATATTGGTGTGAGAGCTAATTCAATCAAGGAAACACTGCATGTTGGTGAAGGGCATATTGAAGAAGGATCAGCTGAGTGGTTCTTGTGGGAGAACAACTCCATTTGGCTCACTAACTTCACACACCATCAGGCTTCCAAGCAGCTCTCAAGGAAACTCAGTTTTCACACTCTATGCTTAGTGATCTTTGTGTGCCCAGGACTGAAATGAAGCTTGGTCAGCATCCCACACAAACGAATGCTCCACATGCGGGTTTCACATGCCACCAACTCCACATTCACAGGCAACTTCAGCGCCACAGCCGTTTTCAGATAGCCCTCAATGCAAAGGCTCTAGACGCAAATATTGGTGTGAGAGCTAATTCAATCAAGGAAACACTGCATGTTGGTGAAGGGCATATTGAAGAAGGATCAGCCGAGTGGTTCTTGTGGGAGAACAACTCCATTTGGCTCACTAACTTCACACACCATCAGGCTTCCAAGCAGCTCTCAAGGAAACTCAGTTTTCACACTCTATGTTTAGTGCCCTTTGAGTGCATTATCTAGGAATGAACCTGGTAGAGCATCCCACACAAACGAATGCTCCACATGCGGGATTCACATGCCACCAACTCCACATTCACAGGCAACTTCAGCGCCACAGCCGTTTTCAGATAGCCCTCAATGCAAAGGCTCTAGACGCAAATATTGGTGTGAGAGCTAATTCAATCAAGGAAACACTGCATGTTGGTGAAGGGCATATTGAAGAAGGATCAGCCGAGTGGTTCTTGTGGGAGAACAACTCCATTTGGCTCACTAACTTCACACACCATCAGGCTTCCAAGCAGCTCTCAAGGAAACTCAGTTTTCACACTCTATGTTTATTGCCCTTTGAGTGCATTATCTAGGAAGGAACCTGGTAGAGCATCCCACACAAACGAATGCTCCACATGCGGGTTTCACATGCCACCAACTCCACATTCACAGGCAACTTCAGCGCCACAGCCGTTTTCAGATAGCCCTCAATGCAAAGGCTCTAGACGCAAATATTGGTGTGAGGGCTAATTCAATCAAGGAAACACTGCATGTTGGTGAAGGGCATATTGAAGAAGGATCAGCCGAGTGGTTCTTGTGGGAGAACAACTCCATTTGGCTCACTAACTTCACACAACATCAGGCTTCCAAGCAGCTCTCAAGGAAACTCAGTTTTCACACTCTATGCTTAGTGCCCTTTGTATGTCTAGGACTGAAAGGAACCTGGTAGAGCATCCCACACAAATGAATGCTCCACATGCGGGTTTCACATGCCACCAACTCCACATTCACAGGCAACTTCAGCGCCACAGCCGTTTTCAGATAGCCCTCAAAGCAAAGGCTCTAGACGCAAATATTGGTGTGAGAGCTAATTCAATCAAGGAAACACTGCATGTTGGTGAAGGGCATATTGAAGAAGGATCAGCCGAGTGGTTCTTGTGGGAGAACAACTCCATTTGGCTCACTAACTTCACACACCATCAGGCTTCCAAGCAGCTCTCAAGGAAACTCAGTTTTCACACTCTATGTTTAGTGCCCTTTGAGTGCATTATCTAGGAATGAACCTGGTAGAGCATCCCACACAAACGAATGCTCCACATGCGGGATTCACATGCCACCAACTCCACATTCACAGGCAACTTCAGCGCCACAGCCGTTTTCAGATAGCCCTCAATGCAAAGGCTCTAGACGCAAATATTGGTGTGAGAGCTAATTCAATCAAGGAAACACTGCATGTTGGTGAAGGGCATATTGAAGAAGGATCAGCCGAGTGGTTCTTGTGGGAGAACAACTCCATTTGGCTCACTAACTTCACACACCATCAGGCTTCCAAGCAGCTCTCAAGGAAACTCAGTTTTCACACTCTATGTTTATTGCCCTTTGAGTGCATTATCTAGGAAGGAACCTGGTAGAGCATCCCACACAAACGAATGCTCCACATGCGGGTTTCACATGCCACCAACTCCACATTCACAGGCAACTTCAGCGCCACAGCCGTTTTCAGATAGCCCTCAATGCAAAGGCTCTAGACGCAAATATTGGTGTGAGGGCTAATTCAATCAAGGAAACACTGCATGTTGGTGAAGGGCATATTGAAGAAGGATCAGCCGAGTGGTTCTTGTGGGAGAACAACTCCATTTGGCTCACTAACTTCACACAACATCAGGCTTCCAAGCAGCTCTCAAGGAAACTCAGTTTTCACACTCTATGCTTAGTGCCCTTTGTATGTCTAGGACTGAAAGGAACCTGGTAGAGCATCCCACACAAATGAATGCTCCACATGCGGGTTTCACATGCCACCAACTCCACATTCACAGGCAACTTCAGCGCCACAGCCGTTTTCAGATAGCCCTCAAAGCAAAGGCTCTAGACGCAAATATTGGTGTGAGAGCTAATTCAATCAAGGAAACACTGCATGTTGGTGAAGGGCATATTGAAGAAGGATCAGCCGAGTGGTTCTTGTGGGAGAACAACTCCATTTGGCTCACTAAATTCACACACCATCAGGCTTCCAAGCAGCTCTCAAGGAAACTCAGTTTTCACACTCTATGCTTAGTGCCCTCTGAGTGCATTATCTAGGAAGGAACCTGGTAGAGCATCCCACACAAACGAATGCTCCACTTGCGGGTTTCACATGCCACCAACTCCACATTCACAGGCAACTTCAGCGCCACAGCCGTTTTCAGATAGCCCTCAATGCAAAGGCTCTAGACGCAAATATTGGTGTGAGAGCTGATTCAATCAAGGAAACACTGCATGTTGGTGAAGGGCATATTGAAGAAGGATCAACCGAGTGGTTCTTGTGGGAGAACAACTCCATTTGGCTCACTAACTTCACACACCATCAGGCTTCCAAGCAGCTCTCAAGGAAACTCAGTTTTCACACTCTATGCTTAGTGCCCTTTGAGTGCATTATCTAGGAATGAACCTGGTAGAGCATCCCACACAAACGAATGCTCCACATGCGGGTTTCACATGCCACCAACTCCACATTCACAGGCAACTTCAGCGCCACAGCCGTTTTCAGATAGCCCTCAATGCAAAGGCTCTAGACGCAAATATTGGTGTGAGAGCTAATTCAATCAAGGAAACACTGCATGTTGGTGAAGGGCATATTGAAGAAGGATCAGCCGAGTGGTTCTTGTGGGAGAACAACTCCATTTGGCTCACTAACTTCACACAACATCAGGCTTCCAAGCAGCTCTCAAGGAAACTCAGTTTTCACACTCTATGCTTAGTGCCCTTTGTGTACCTAGGACTGAAATGAAGCTTGGTCAGCGTCCCACACAAACGAATGCTCCACATGCGGGTTTCACATGCCACCAACTCCACATTCACAGGCAACTTCAGCGCCACAGCCGTTTTCAGATAGCCCTCAATACAAAGGCTCTAGACGCAAATATTGGTGTGAGAGCTGATTCAATCAAGGAAACACTGCATGTTGGTGAAGGGCATATTGAAGAAGGATCAGCCGAGTGGTTCTTGTGGGAGAACAACTCCATTTGGCTCACTAACTTCACACACCATCAGGCTTCCAAGCAGCTCTCAAGGAAACTCAGTTTTCACACTCTATGTTTATTGCCCTTTGAGTGCATTATCTAGGAAGGAACCTGGTAGAGCATCCCACACAAACGAATGCTCCACATGCGGGTTTCACATGCCACCAACTCCACATTCACAGGCAACTTCAGCGCCACAGCCGTTTTCAGATAGCCCTCCATGCAAAGGCTCTAGACGCAAATATTGGTGTGAGAGCTAATTCAATCAAGGAAACACTGCATGTTGGTGAAGGGCATATTGAAGAAGGATCAGCCGAGTGGTTCTTGTGGGAGAACAACTCCATTTGGCTCACTAACTTCACACACCATCAGGCTTCCAAGCAGCTCTCAAGGAAACTCAGTTTTCACACTCTATGCTTAGTGCCCTTTGTATGTCTAGGACTGAAAGGAACCTGGTAGAGCATCCCACACAAATGAATGCTCCACATGCGGGTTTCACATGCCACCAACTCCACATTCACAGGCAACTTCAGCGCCACAGCCGTTTTCAGATAGCCCTCAATGCAAAGGCTCTAGACGCAAATATTGGTGTGAGAGCTAATTCAATCAAGGAAACACTGCATGTTGGTGAAGGGCATATTGAAGAAGGATCAGCCGAGTGGTTCTTGTGGGAGAACAACTCCATTTGGCTCACTAACTTCACACACCATCAGGCTTCCAAGCAGCTCTCAAGGAAACTCAGTTTTCACACTATATGTTTATTGCCCTTTGAGTGCATTATCTAGGAAGGAACCTGGTAGAGCATCCCACACAAACGAATGCTCCACATGCGGGTTTCACATGCCACCAACTCCACATTCACAGGCAACTTCAGCGCCACAGCCGTTTTCAGATAGCCCTCAATGCAAAGGCTCTAGACGCAAATATTGGTGTGAGGGCTAATTCAATCAAGGAAACACTGCATGTTGGTGAAGGGCATATTGAAGAAGGATCAGCCGAGTGGTTCTTGTGGGAGAACAACTCCATTTGGCTCACTAACTTCACACACCATCAGGCTTCCAAGCAGCTCTCAAGGAAACTCAGTTTTCACACTCTATGCTTAGTGCCCTTTGTATGGCTAGGACTGAAATGAACCTGGTAGAGCATCCCACAGAAACGAATGCTCCACATGCGGGTTTCACATGCCACCAACTCCACATTCACATGCAACATCAGTGCCACAGCCGTTTTCAGATAGCCCTCAATGCAAAGGCTCTAGACGCAAATATTGGTGTGAGAGCTAATTCAATCAAGGAAACACTGCATGTTGGTGAAGGGCATATTGAAGAAGGATCAGCCGAGTGGTTCTTGTGGGAGAACAACTCCATTTGGCTCACTAACTTCACACACCATCAGGCTTCCAAGCAGCTCTCAAGGAAACTCAGTTTTCACACTATATGTTTATTGCCCTTTGAGTGCATTATCTAGGAAGGAACCTGGTAGAGCATCCCACACAAACGAATGCTCCACATGCGGGTTTCACATGCCACCAACTCCACATTCACAGGCAACTTCAGCGCCACAGCCGTTTTCAGATAGCCCTCAATGCAAAGGCTCTAGACGCAAATATTGGTGTGAGGGCTAATTCAATCAAGGAAACACTGCATGTTGGTGAAGGGCATATTGAAGAAGGATCAGCCGAGTGGTTCTTGTGGGAGAACAACTCCATTTGGCTCACTAACTTCACACACCATCAGGCTTCCAAGCAGCTCTCAAGGAAACTCAGTTTTCACACTCTATGCTTAGTGCCCTTTGTATGTCTAGGACTGAAAGGAACCTGGTAGAGCATCCCACACAAATGAATGCTCCACATGCGGGTTTCACATGCCACCAACTCCACATTCACAGGCAACTTCAGCGCCACAGCCGTTTTCAGATAGCCCTCAAAGCAAAGGCTCTAGACGCAAATATTGGTGTGAGAGCTAATTCAATCAAGGAAACACTGCATGTTGGTGAAGGGCATATTGAAGAAGGATCAGCCGAGTGGTTCTTGTGGGAGAACAACTCCATTTGGCTCACTAACTTCACACACCATCAGGCTTCCAAGCAGCTCTCAAGGAAACTCAGTTTTCACACTCTATGCTTAGTGCCCTTTGAGTGCATTATCTAGGAATGAACCTGGTAGAGCATCCCACCAAACGAATGCTCCACTTGCGGGTTTCACATGCCACCAACTCCACATTCACAGGCAACTTCAGCGCCACAGCCGTTTTCAGATAGCCCTCAATGCAAAGGCTCTAGACGCAAATATTGGTGTGAGAGCTGATTCAATCAAGGAAACACTGCATGTTGGTGAAGGGCATATTGAAGAAGGATCAGCCGAGTGGTTCTTGTGGGAGAACAACTCCATTTGGCTCACTAACTTCACACACCATCAGGCTTCCAAGCAGCTCTCAAGGAAACTCAGTTTTCACACTCTATGCTTAGTGCCCTTTGTGTACCTAGGATTGAAATGAAGCTTGGTCAGCGTCCCACACAAACGAATGCTCCACATGCGGGTTTCACATGCCACCAACTCCACATTCACAGGCAACTTCAGCGCCACAGCCGTTTTCAGATAGCCCTCAATACAAAGGCTCTAGACGCAAATATTGGTGTGAGAGCTGATTCAATCAAGGAAACACTGCATGTTGGTGAAGGGCATATTGAAGAAGGATCAGCCGAGTGGTTCTTGTGGGAGAACAACTCCATTTGGCTCACTAACTTCACACACCATCAGGCTTCCAAGCAGCTCTCAAGGAAACTCAGTTTTCACTCTCTATGCTTAGTGCCCTTTGAGTGCATTATCTAGGAATGAACCTGGTAGAGCATCCCACACAAACGAATGCTCCACATGCGGGTTTCACATGCCACCAACTCCACATTCACAGGCAACTTCAGCGCCACAGCCGTTTTCAGATAGCCCTCAATGCAAAGGCTCTAGACGCAAATATTGGTGTGAGAGCTAATTCAATCAAGGAAACACTGCATGTTGGTGAAGGGCATATTGAAGAAGGATCAGCCGAGTGGTTCTTGTGGGAGAACAACTCCATTTGGCTCACTAACTTCACACACCATCAGGCTTCCAAGCAGCTCTCAAGGAAACTCAGTTTTCACACTCTATGCTTAGTGCCCTTTGTATGGCTAGGACTGAAATGAACCTGGTAGAGCATCCCACAGAAACGAATGCTCCACATGCGGGTTTCACATGCCACCAACTCCACATTCACATGCAACATCAGTGCCACAGCCGTTTTCAGATAGCCCTCAATGCAAAGGCTCTAGACGCAAATATTGGTGTGAGAGCTAATTCAATCAAGGAAACACTGCATGTTGGTGAAGGGCATATTGAAGAAGGATCAGCCGAGTGGTTCTTGTGGGAGAACAACTCCATTTGGCTCACTAACTTCACACACCATCAGGCTTCCAAGCAGCTCTCAAGGAAACTCAGTTTTCACACTCTATGCTTAGTGCCCTTTGTATGGCTAGGACTGAAATGAACCTGGTAGAGCATCCCACACAAACGAATGCTCCACATGCGGGTTTCACATGCCACCAACTCCACATTCACAGGCAGCTTCAGCGCCACAGCTGTTTTCAGATAGCCCTCAATGCAAAGGCTCTAGACGCAAATATTGGTGTGAGAGCTAATTCAATCAAGGAAACACTGCATGTTGGTGAAGGGCATATTGAAGAAGGATCAGCCGAGTGGTTCTTGTGGGAGAACAACTCCATTTGGCTCACTAACTTCACACACCATCAGGCTTCCAAGCAGCTCTCAAGGAAACTCAGTTTTCACACTCTATGCTTAGTGCCCTTTGAGTGCATTATCTAGGAACGAACCTGTTAGAGCATCCCACACAAACGAATGCTCCACATGCGGGTTTCACATGCCACCAACTCCACATTCACAGGCAACTTCAGCGCCACAGCCGTTTTCAGATAGCCCTCAATGCAAAGGCTCTAGACGCAAATATTGGTGTGAGAGCTAATTCAATCAAGGAAACACTGCATGTTGGTGAAGGGCATATTGAAGAAGGATCAGCTGAGTGGTTCTTGTGGGAGAACAACTCCATTTGGCTCACTAACTTTACACACCATCAGGCTTCCAAGCAGCTCTCAAGGAAACTCAGTTTTCACACTCTATGCTTAGTGCTCTTTGTGTGCCCAGGACTGAAATGAAGCTTGGTCAGCATCCCACACAAACGAATGCTCCACATGCGGCTTTCACATGCCACCAACTCCACATTCACAGGCAACTTCAGCGCCACAGCCGTTTTCAGATAGCCCTCAATGCAAAGGCTCTAGACGCAAATATTGGTGTGAGAGCTAATTCAATCAAGGAAATACTGCATGTTGGTGATGGGCATATTGAAGAAAGATCAGCCGAGTGGTTCTTGTGGGAGAACAACTCCATTTGGCTCACTAACTTCACACACCATCAGGCTTCCAAGCAGCCCTCAAGGAAACTCAGTTTTCACACTCTATGCTTAGTGCCCTTTGAGTGCATTATCTAGGAATGAACCTGGTAGAGCATCCCACACAAACGAATGCTCCACATGCGGGTTTCACATGCCACCAACTCCACATTCACAGGCAACTTCAGCGCCACAGCCGTTTTCAGATAGCCCTCAATGCAAAGGCTCTAGATGCAAATATTGGTGTGAGAGCTAATTCAATCAAGGAAACACTGCATGTTGGTGAAGGGCATATTGAAGAAGGATCAGCCGAGTGGTTCTTGTGGGAGAACAACTCCATTTGGCTCACTAACTTCACACACCATCAGGCTTCCAAGCAGCTCTCAAGGAAACTCAGTTTTCACACTCTATGCTTAGTGCCCTTTGAGTGCATTATCTAGGAATGAACCTGGTAGAGCATCCCACACACACGAATGCTCCACATGCGGGTTTCACATGCCACCAACTCCGCATTCACTGGCAGCTTTAGCGCCACAGCCGTTTTCAGATAGCCCTCAATGCAAAGGCTCTAGACGCAAATATTGGTGTGAGAGCTAATTCAATCAAGGAAACAGTGCCTGTTGGTGAAGGGCATATTGAAGAAGGATCAGCCGAGTGGTTCTTGTGGGAGAACAACTCCATTTGGCTCACTAACTTCACACACCATCAGGCTTCCAAGCAGCTCTCAAGGAAACTCAGTTTTCACACTCTATGCTTAGTGCCCTTTAAGTGCATTATCTAGGAACGAACCTGTTAGAGCATCCCACACAAACGAATGCTCCACATGCGGGTTTCACATGCCACCAACTCCACATTCACAGGCAACTTCAGCGCCACAGCCGTTTTCAGATAGCCCTCAATGCAAAGGCTCTAGACGCAAATATTGGTGTGAGAGCTAATTCAATCAAGGAAACACTGCATGTTGGTGAAGGGCATATTGAAGAAGGATCAGCCGAGTGGTTCTTGTGGGAGAACAACTCCATTTGGCTCACTAACTTCACACACCATCAGGCTTCCAAGCAGCTCTCAAGGAAACTCAGTTTTCACACTCTATGCTTAGTGATCTTTGTGTGCCCAGGACTGAAATGAAGCTTGGTCAACATCCCACACAAACGAATGCTCCACATGCGGGTTTCACATGCCACCAACTCCACATTCACAGGCAACTTCAGCGCCACAGCCGTTTTCAGATAGCCCTCAATGCAAAGGCTCTAGACGCAAATATTGGTGTGAGAGCTAATTCAATCAAGGAAACACTGCATGTTGGTGAAGGGCATATTGAAGAAGGATCAGCCGAGTGGTTCTTGTGGGAGAACAACTCCATTTGGCTCACTAACTTCACACACCATCAGGCTTCCAAGCAGCTCTCAAGGAAACTCAGTTTTCACACTCTATGCTTAGTGCCCTTTGAGTGCATTATCTAGGAACGAACCTGTTAGAGCATCCCACACAAACGAATGCTCCACATGCGGGTTTCACATGCCACCAACTCCACATTCACAGGCAACTTCAGCGCCACAGCCGTTTTCAGATAGCCCTCAATGCAAAGGCTCTAGACGCAAATATTGGTGTGAGAGCTAATTCAATCAAGGAAACACTGCATTAAGGATCAGCCGAGTGGTTCTTGTTTGAGAACAACTCCATTTGGCTCACTAACTTCACACACCATCAGGCTTCCAAGCAGCTCTCAAGGAAACTCAGTTTTCACACTCTATGCTTAGTGATCTTTGTGTGCCCAGGACTGAAATGAAGCTTGGTCAACATCCCACACAAACGAATGCTCCACATGCGGGTTTCACATGCCACCAACTCCACATTCACAGGCAACTTCAGCGCCACAGCCGTTTTCAGATAGCCCTCAATGCAAAGGCTCTAGACGCAAATATTGGTGTGAGAGCTAATTCAATCAAGGAAACACTGCATGTTGGTGAAGGGCATATTGAAGAAGGATCAGCCGAGTGGTTCTTGTGGGAGAACAACTCCATTTGGCTCACTAACTTCACACACCATCAGGCTTCCAAGCAGCTCTCAAGGAAACTCAGTTTTCACACTCTATGCTTAGTGCTCTTTGAGTGCATTATCTAGGAATGAACCTGGTAGAGCATCCCACACAAACGAATGCTCCACATGCGGGTTTCACATGCCACCAACTCCACATTCACAGGCAACTTCAGCGCCACAGCCGTTTTCAGATAGCCCTCAATGCAAAGGCTCTAGACGCAAATATTGGTGTGAGAGCTAATTCAATCAAGGAAACACTGCATGTTGGTGAAGGGCATATTGAAGAAGGATCAGCTGAGTGGTTCTTGTGGGAGAACAACTCCATTTGGCTCACTAACTTCACACACCATCAGGCTTCCAAGCAGCTCTCAAGGAAACTCAGTTTTCACACTCTATGCTTAGTGATCTTTGTGTGCCCAGGACTGAAATGAAGCTTGGTCAGCATCCCACACAAACGAATGCTCCACATGCGGGTTTCACATGCCACCAACTCCACATTCACAGGCAACTTCAGCGCCACAGCCGTTTTCAGATAGCCCTCAATGCAAAGGCTCTAGACGCAAATATTGGTGTTAGAGCTAATTCAATCAAGGAAACACTGCATGTTGGTGAAGGGCATATTGAAGAAGGATCAGCCGAGTGGTTCTTGTGGGAGAACAACTCCATTTGGCTCACTAACTTCACACACCATCAGGCTTCCAAGCAGCTCTCAAGGAAACTCAGTTTTCACACTCTATGCTTAGTGCCCTTTGAGTGCATTATCTAGGAATGAACCTGGTAGAGCATCCCACACAAACGAATGCTCCACATGCGGGTTTCACATGCCACCAACTCCACATTCACAGGCAACTTCAGCGCCACAGCCGTTTTCAGATAGCCCTCAATGCAAAGGCTCTAGACGCAAATATTGGTGTGAGAGCTAATTCAATCAAGGAAACACTGCATGTTGGTGAAGGGCATATTGAAGAAGGATCAGCTGAGTGGTTCTTGTGGGAGAACAACTCCATTTGGCTCACTAACTTCACACACCATCAGGCTTCCAAGCAGCTCTCAAGGAAACTCAGTTTTCACACTCTATGCTTAGTGATCTTTGTGTGCCCAGGACTGAAATGAAGCTTGTTCAGCATCCCACACAAACGAATGCTCCACATGCGGCTTTCACATGCCACCAACTCCACATTCACAGGCAACTTCAGCGCCACAGCCGTTTTCAGATAGCCCTCAATGCAAAGGCTCTAGACGCAAATATTGGTGTGAGAGCTAATTCAATCAAGGAAACACTGCATGTTGGTGAAGGGCATATTGAAGAAGGATCAGCCGAGTGGTTCTTGTGGGAGAACAACTCCATTTGGCTCACTAACTTCACACACCATCAGGCTTCCAAGCAGCTCTCAAGGAAACTCAGTTTTCACACTCTATGCTTATTGCCCTTTGAGTGCATTATCTAGGAATGAACCTGGTAGAGCATCCCACACACACGAATGCTCCACATGCGGGTTTCACATGCCACCAACTCCACATTCACAGGCAACTTCAGCGCCACAGCCGTTTTCAGATAGCCCTCAATGCAAAGGCTCTAGACGCAAATATTGGTGTGAGAGCTAATTCAATCAAGGAAACACTGCATGTTGGTGAAGGGCATATTGAAGAAGGATCAGCCGAGTGGTTCTTGTGGGAGTACAACTCCATTTGGCTCACTAACTTCACACACCATCAGGCTTCCAAGCAGCTCTCAAGGAAACTCAGTTTTCACACTCTATGCTTAGTGCTCTTTGTGTGCCCAGGACTGAAATGAAACTTGGTCAGCATCCCACACAAACGAATGCTCCACATGCGGGTTTCACATGCCACCAACTCCACATTCACAGGCAACTTCAGCGCCACAGCCGTTTTCAGATAGCCCTCAATGCAAAGGCTCTAGACGCAAATATTGGTGTGAGAGCTAATTCAATCAAGGAAACACTGCATGTTGGTGAAGGGCATATTGAAGAAGGATCAGCTGTGTGGTTCTTGTGGGAGAACAACTCCATTTGGCTCACTAACTTCACACACCATCAGGCTTCCAAGCAGCTCTCAAGGAAACTCAGTTTTCACACTCTATGCTTAGTGCCCTTTGTATGGCTAGGACTGAAATGAACCTGGTAGAGCATCCCACACAAACGAATGCTCCACATGCGGGTTTCACATGCCACCAACTCCACATTCACAGGCAACTTCAGCGCCACAGCCGTTTTCAGATAGCCCTCAATGCAAAGGCTCTAGACGCAAATATTGGTGTGAGAGCTAATTCAATCAAGGAAACACTGCATGTTGGTGAAGGGCATATTGAAGAAGGATCAGCCGAGTGGTTCTTGTGGGAGAACAACTCCATTTGGCTCACTAACTTCACACACCATCAGGCTTCCAAGCAGCTCTCAAGGAAACTCAGTTTTCACACTCTATGCTTAGTGCTCTTTGTGTGCCCCGGACTGAAATGAAACTTGGTCAGCATCCCACACAAACGAATGCTCCACATGCGGGTTTCACATGCCACCAACTCCACATTCACAGGCAACTTCAGCGCCACAGCCGTTTTCAGATAGCCCTCAATGCAAAGGCTCTAGACGCAAATATTGGTGTGAGAGCTAATTCAATCAAGGAAACACTGCATGTTGGTGAAGGGCATATTGAAGAAGGATCAGCTGAGTGGTTCTTGTGGGAGAACAACTCCATTTGGCTCACTAACTTCACACACCATCAGGCTTCCAAGCAGCTCTCAAGGAAACTCAGTTTTCACACTCTATGCTTAGTGATCTTTGTGTGCCCAGGACTGAAATGAAGCTTGGTCAACATCCCACACAAACGAATGCTCCACATGCGGGTTTCACATGCCACCAACTCCACATTCACAGGCAACTTCAGCGCCACAGCCGTTTTCAGATAGCCCTCAATGCAAAGGCTCTAGACGCAAATATTGGTGTGAGAGCTAATTCAATCAAGGAAACACTGCATGTTGGTGAAGGGCATATTGAAGAAGGATCAGCCGAGTGGTTCTTGTGGGAGAACAACTCCATTTGGTTCACTAACTTCACACACCATCAGGCTTCCAAGCAGCTCTCAAGGAAACTCAGTTTTCACACTCTATGCTTAGTGCTCTTTGAGTGCATTATCTAGGAATGAACCTGGTAGAGCATCCCACACAAACGAATGCTCCACATGCGGGTTTCACATGCCACCAACTCCACATTCACAGGCAACTTCAGCGCCACAGCCGTTTTCAGATAGCCCTCAATGCAAAGGCTCTAGACGCAAATATTGGTGTGAGAGCTAATTCAATCAAGGAAACACTGCATGTTGGTGAAGGGCATATTGAAGAAGGATCAGCTGAGTGGTTCTTGTGGGAGAACAACTCCATTTGGCTCACTAACTTCACACACCATCAGGCTTCCAAGCAGCTCTCAAGGAAACTCAGTTTTCACACTCTATGCTTAGTGATCTTTGTGTGCCCAGGACTGAAATGAAGCTTGGTCAGCGTCCCACACAAACGAATGCTCCACATGCGGGTTTCACATGCCACCAACTCCACATTCACAGGCAACTTCAGCGCCACAGCCGTTTTCAGATAGCCCTCAAAGCAAAGTCTCTAAACGCAAATATTGGTGTTTTTATTGAATAGTTTTTAGTGAGAGCTAATTCAATCAAGGAAACACTGCATGTTGGTGAAGGGCATATTGAAGAAGGATCAGCCGAGTGGTTCTTGTGGGAGAACAACTCCATTTGGCTCACTAACTTCACACACCATCAGGCTTCCAAGCAGCTCTCAAGGAAACTCAGTTTTCACACTCTATGCTTAGTGCCCTTTGTGTACCTAGGACTGAAATGAAGCTTGGTCAGCGTCCCACACAAACGAATGCTCCACATGCGGGTTTCACATGCCACCAACTCCACATTCACAGGCAACTTCAGCGCCACAGCCGTTTTCAGATAGCCCTCAATACAAAGGCTCTAGACGCAAATATTGGTGTGAGAGCTGATTCAATCAAGGAAACACTGCATGTTGGTGAAGGGCATATTGAAGAAGGATCAGCCGAGTGGTTCTTGTGGGAGAACAACTCCATTTGGCTCACTAACTTCACACACCATCAGGCTTCCAAGCAGCTCTCAAGGAAACTCAGTTTTCACACTCTATGCTTAGTGCCCTTTGAGTGCATTATCTAGGAAGGAACCTGGTAGAGCATCCCACACAAACGAATGCTCCACATGCGGGTTTCACATGCCACCAACTCCACATTCACAGGCAACTTCAGCGCCACAGCCGTTTTCAGATAGCCCTCAATGCAAAGACTCTAGACGCAAATATTGGTGTGAGAGCTAATTCAATCAAGGAAACACTGCATGTTGGTGAAGGGCATATTGAAGAAGGATCAGCCGAGTGGTTCTTGTGGGAGAACAACTCCATTTGGCTCACTAACTTCTCACACCATCAGGCTTCCAAGCAGCTCTCAAGGAAACTCAGTTTTCACACTCTATGTTTAGTGCCATTTGAGTGCATTATCTAGGAATGAACCTGGTAGAGCATCCCACACAAACGAATGCTCCACATGCGGGTTTCACATGCCACCAACTCCACATTCACAGGCAACTTCAGCGCCACAGCCGTTTTCAGATAGCCCTCAATGCAAAGGCTCTAGACGCAAATATTGGTGTGAGAGCTAATTCAATCAAGGAAACACTGCATGTTGGTGAAGGGCATATTGAAGAAGGATCAGCCGAGTGGTTCTTGTGGGAGAACAACTCCATTTGGCTCACTAACTTCACACACCATCAGGCTTCCAAGCAGCTCTCAAGGAAACTCAGTTTTCACACTCTATGCTTAGTGCCCTTTGTATGGCTAGGACTGAAATGAACCTGGTAGAGCATCCCACAGAAACGAATGCTCCACATGCGGGTTTCACATGCCACCAACTCCACATTCACATGCAACATCAGTGCCACAGCCGTTTTCAGATAGCCCTCAATGCAAAGGCTCTAGACGCAAATATTGGTGTGAGAGCTAATTCAATCAAGGAAACACTGCATGTTGGTGAAGGGCATATTGAAGAAGGATCAGCCGAGTGGTTCTTGTGGGAGAACAACTCCATTTGGCTCACTAACTTCACACACCATCAGGCTTCCAAGCAGCTCTCAAGGAAACTCAGTTTTCACACTATATGTTTATTGCCCTTTGAGTGCATTATCTAGGAAGGAACCTGGTAGAGCATCCCACACAAACGAATGCTCCACATGCGGGTTTCACATGCCACCAACTCCACATTCACAGGCAACTTCAGCGCCACAGCCGTTTTCAGATAGCCCTCAATGCAAAGGCTCTAGACGCAAATATTGGTGTGAGGGCTAATTCAATCAAGGAAACACTGCATGTTGGTGAAGGGCATATTGAAGAAGGATCAGCCGAGTGGTTCTTGTGGGAGAACAACTCCATTTGGCTCACTAACTTCACACACCATCAGGCTTCCAAGCAGCTCTCAAGGAAACTCAGTTTTCACACTCTATGCTTAGTGCCCTTTGTATGGCTAGGACTGAAATGAACCTGGTAGAGCATCCCACAGAAACGAATGCTCCACATGCGGGTTTCACATGCCACCAACTCCACATTCACATGCAACATCAGTGCCACAGCCGTTTTCAGATAGCCCTCAATGCAAAGGCTCTAGACGCAAATATTGGTGTGAGAGCTAATTCAATCAAGGAAACACTGCATGTTGGTGAAGGGCATATTGAAGAAGGATCAGCCGAGTGGTTCTTGTGGGAGAACAACTCCATTTGGCTCACTAACTTCACACACCATCAGGCTTCCAAGCAGCTCTCAAGGAAACTCAGTTTTCACACTATATGTTTATTGCCCTTTGAGTGCATTATCTAGGAAGGAACCTGGTAGAGCATCCCACACAAACGAATGCTCCACATGCGGGTTTCACATGCCACCAACTCCACATTCACAGGCAACTTCAGCGCCACAGCCGTTTTCAGATAGCCCTCAATGCAAAGGCTCTAGACGCAAATATTGGTGTGAGGGCTAATTCAATCAAGGAAACACTGCATGTTGGTGAAGGGCATATTGAAGAAGGATCAGCCGAGTGGTTCTTGTGGGAGAACAACTCCATTTGGCTCACTAACTTCACACACCATCAGGCTTCCAAGCAGCTCTCAAGGAAACTCAGTTTTCACACTCTATGCTTAGTGCCCTTTGTATGTCTAGGACTGAAAGGAACCTGGTAGAGCATCCCACACAAATGAATGCTCCACATGCGGGTTTCACATGCCACCAACTCCACATTCACAGGCAACTTCAGCGCCACAGCCGTTTTCAGATAGCCCTCAAAGCAAAGGCTCTAGATGCAAATATTGGTGTGAGAGCTAATTCAATCAAGGAAACACTGCATGTTGGTGAAGGGCATATTGAAGAAGGATCAGCCGAGTGGTTCTTGTGGGAGAACAACTCCATTTGGCTCACTAACTTCACACACCATCAGGCTTCCAAGCAGCTCTCAAGGAAACTCAGTTTTCACACTCTATGCTTAGTGCCCTTTGAGTGCATTATCTAGGAAGGAACCTGGTAGAGCATCCCACCAAACGAATGCTCCACTTGCGGGTTTCACATGCCACCAACTCCACATTCACAGGCAACTTCAGCGCCACAGCCGTTTTCAGATAGCCCTCAATGCAAAGGCTCTAGACGCAAATATTGGTGTGAGAGCTGATTCAATCAAGGAAACACTGCATGTTGGTGAAGGGCATATTGAAGAAGGATCAGCCGAGTGGTTCTTGTGGGAGAACAACTCCATTTGGCTCACTAACTTCACACACCATCAGGCTTCCAAGCAGCTCTCAAGGAAACTCAGTTTTCACACTCTATGCTTAGTGCCCTTTGAGTGCATTATCTAGGAATGAACCTGGTAGAGCATCCCACACAAACGAATGCTCCACATGCGGGTTTCACATGCCACCAACTCCACATTCACAGGCAACTTCAGCGCCACAGCCGTTTTCAGATAGCCCTCAATGCAAAGGCTCTAGACGCAAATATTGGTGTGAGAGCTAATTCAATCAAGGAAACACTGCATGTTGGTGAAGGGCATATTGAAGAAGGATCAGCCGAGTGGTTCTTGTGGGATAACAACTCCATTTGGCTCACTAACTTCACACACCATCAGGCTTCCAAGCAGCTCTCAAGGAAACTCAGTTTTCACACTCTATGCTTAGTGCCCTTTGTGTACCTAGGATTGAAATGAAGCTTGGTCAGCGTCCCACACAAACGAATGCTCCACATGCGGGTTTCACATGCCACCAACTCCACATTCACAGGCAACTTCAGCGCCACAGCCGTTTTCAGATAGCCCTCAATACAAAGGCTCTAGACGCAAATATTGTGTGAGAGCTGATTCAATCAAGGAAACACTGCATGTTGGTGAAGGGCATATTGAAGAAGGATCAGCCGAGTGGTTCTTGTGGGAGAACAACTCCATTTGGCTCACTAACTTCACACACCATCAGGCTTCCAAGCAGCTCTCAAGGAAACTCAGTTTTCACTCTCTATGCTTAGTGCCCTTTGAGTGCATTATCTAGGAATGAACCTGGTAGAGCATCCCACACAAACGAATGCTCCACATGCGGGTTTCACATGCCACCAACTCCACATTCACAGGCAACTTCAGCGCCACAGCCGTTTTCAGATAGCCCTCAATGCAAAGGCTCTAGACGCAAATATTGGTGTGAGAGCTAATTCAATCAAGGAAACACTGCATGTTGGTGAAGGGCATATTGAAGAAGGATCAGCCGAGTGGTTCTTGTGGGAGAACAACTCCATTTGGCTCACTAACTTCACACACCATCAGGCTTCCAAGCAGCTCTCAAGGAAACTCAGTTTTCACACTCTATGCTTAGTGCCCTTTGTATGGCTAGGACTGAAATGAACCTGGTAGAGCATCCCACAGAAACGAATGCTCCACATGCGGGTTTCACATGCCACCAACTCCACATTCACATGCAACATCAGTGCCACAGCCGTTTTCAGATAGCCCTCAATGCAAAGGCTCTAGACGCAAATATTGGTGTGAGAGCTAATTCAATCAAGGAAACACTGCATGTTGGTGAAGGGCATATTGAAGAAGGATCAGCCGAGTGGTTCTTGTGGGAGAACAACTCCATTTGGCTCACTAACTTCACACACCATCAGGCTTCCAAGCAGCTCTCAAGGAAACTCAGTTTTCACACTCTATGCTTAGTGCCCTTTGTATGGCTAGGACTGAAATGAACCTGGTAGAGCATCCCACACAAACGAATGCTCCACATGCGGGTTTCACATGCCACCAACTCCACATTCACAGGCAGCTTCAGCGCCACAGCTGTTTTCAGATAGCCCTCAATGCAAAGGCTCTAGACGCAAATATTGGTGTGAGAGCTAATTCAATCAAGGAAACACTGCATGTTGGTGAAGGGCATATTGAAGAAGGATCAGCCGAGTGGTTCTTGTGGGAGAACAACTCCATTTGGCTCACTAACTTCACACACCATCAGGCTTCCAAGCAGCTCTCAAGGAAACTCAGTTTTCACACTCTATGCTTAGTGCCCTTTGAGTGCATTATCTAGGAACGAACCTGTTAGAGCATCCCACACAAACGAATGCTCCACATGCGGGTTTCACATGCCACCAACTCCACATTCACAGGCAACTTCAGCGCCACAGCCGTTTTCAGATAGCCCTCAATGCAAAGGCTCTAGACGCAAATATTGGTGTGAGAGCTAATTCAATCAAGGAAACACTGCATGTTGGTGAAGGGCATATTGAAGAAGGATCAGCTGAGTGGTTCTTGAGAACAACTCCATTTGGCTCACTAACTTTACACACCATCAGGCTTCCAAGCAGCTCTCAAGGAAACTCAGTTTTCACACTCTATGCTTAGTGCTCTTTGTGTGCCCAGGACTGAAATGAAGCTTGGTCAGCATCCCACACAAACGAATGCTCCACATGCGGCTTTCACATGCCACCAACTCCACATTCACAGGCAACTTCAGCGCCACAGCCGTTTTCAGATAGCCCTCAATGCAAAGGCTCTAGACGCAAATACTGGTGTGAGAGCTAATTCAATCAAGGAAATACTGCATGTTGGTGATGGGCATATTGAAGAAAGATCAGCCGAGTGGTTCTTGTGGGAGAACAACTCCATTTGGCTCACTAACTTCACACACCATCAGGCTTCCAAGCAGCCCTCAAGGAAACTCAGTTTTCACACTCTATGCTTAGTGCCCTTTGAGTGCATTATCTAGGAATGAACCTGGTAGAGCATCCCACACAAACGAATGCTCCACATGCGGGTTTCACATGCCACCAACTCCACATTCACAGGCAACTTCAGCGCCACAGCCGTTTTCAGATAGCCCTCAATGCAAAGGCTCTAGATGCAAATATTGGTGTGAGAGCTAATTCAATCAAGGAAACACTGCATGTTGGTGAAGGGCATATTGAAGAAGGATCAGCTGAGTGGTTCTTGTGGGAGAACAACTCCATTTGGCTCACTAACTTCACACACCATCAGGCTTCCAAGCAGCTCTCAAGGAAACTCAGTTTTCACACTCTATGCTTAGTGCCCTTTGAGTGCATTATCTAGGAATGAACCTGGTAGAGCATCCCACACACACGAATGCTCCACATGCGGGTTTCACATGCCACCAACTCCGCATTCACTGGCAGCTTTAGCGCCACAGCCGTTTTCAGATAGCCCTCAATGCAAAGGCTCTAGACGCAAATATTGGTGTGAGAGCTAATTCAATCAAGGAAACAGTGCCTGTTGGTGAAGGGCATATTGAAGAAGGATCAGCCGAGTGGTTCTTGTGGGAGAACAACTCCATTTGGCTCACTAACTTCACACACCATCAGGCTTCCAAGCAGCTCTCAAGGAAACTCAGTTTTCACACTCTATGCTTAGTGCCCTTTGAGTGCATTATCTAGGAACGAACCTGTTAGAGCATCCCACACAAACGAATGCTCCACATGCGGGTTTCACATGCCACCAACTCCACATTCACAGGCAACTTCAGCGCCACAGCCGTTTTCAGATAGCCCTCAATGCAAAGGCTCTAGACGCAAATATTGGTGTGAGAGCTAATTCAATCAAGGAAACACTGCATGTTGGTGAAGGGCATATTGAAGAAGGATCAGCCGAGTGGTTCTTGTGGGAGAACAACTCCATTTGGCTCACTAACTTCACACACCATCAGGCTTCCAAGCAGCTCTCAAGGAAACTCAGTTTTCACACTCTATGCTTAGTGATCTTTGTGTGCCCAGGACTGAAATGAAGCTTGGTCAACATCCCACACAAACGAATGCTCCACATGCGGGTTTCACATGCCACCAACTCCACATTCACAGGCAACTTCAGCGCCACAGCCGTTTTCAGATAGCCCTCAATGCAAAGGCTCTAGACGCAAATATTGGTGTGAGAGCTAATTCAATCAAGGAAACACTGCATGTTGGTGAAGGGCATATTGAAGAAGGATCAGCCGAGTGGTTCTTGTGGGAGAACAACTCCATTTGGCTCACTAACTTCACACACCATCAGGCTTCCAAGCAGCTCTCAAGGAAACTCAGTTTTCACACTCTATGCTTAGTGCCCTTTGAGTGCATTATCTAGGAACGAACCTGTTAGAGCATCCCACACAAACGAATGCTCCACATGCGGGTTTCACATGCCACCAACTCCACATTCACAGGCAACTTCAGCGCCACAGCCGTTTTCAGATAGCCCTCAATGCAAAGGCTCTAGACGCAAATATTGGTGTGAGAGCTAATTCAATCAAGGAAACACTGCATGTTGGTGAAGGGCATATTGAAGAAGGATCAGCCGAGTGGTTCTTGTTTGAGAACAACTCCATTTGGCTCACTAACTTCACACACCATCAGGCTTCCAAGCAGCTCTCAAGGAAACTCAGTTTTCACACTCTATGCTTAGTGATCTTTGTGTGCCCAGGACTGAAATGAAGCTTGGTCAACATCCCACACAAACGAATGCTCCACATGCGGGTTTCACATGCCACCAACTCCACATTCACAGGCAACTTCAGCGCCACAGCCGTTTTCAGATAGCCCTCAATGCAAAGGCTCTAGACGCAAATATTGGTGTGAGAGCTAATTCAATCAAGGAAACACTGCATGTTGGTGAAGGGCATATTGAAGAAGGATCAGCCGAGTGGTTCTTGTGGGAGAACAACTCCATTTGGCTCACTAACTTCACACACCATCAGGCTTCCAAGCAGCTCTCAAGGAAACTCAGTTTTCACACTCTATGCTTAGTGCTCTTTGAGTGCATTATCTAGGAATGAACCTGGTAGAGCATCCCACACAAACGAATGCTCCACATGCGGGTTTCACATGCCACCAACTCCACATTCACAGGCAACTTCAGCGCCACAGCCGTTTTCAGATAGCCCTCAATGCAAAGGCTCTAGACGCAAATATTGGTGTGAGAGCTAATTCAATCAAGGAAACACTGCATGTTGGTGAAGGGCATATTGAAGAAGGATCAGCTGAGTGGTTCTTGTGGGAGAACAACTCCATTTGGCTCACTAACTTCACACACCATCAGGCTTCCAAGCAGCTCTCAAGGAAACTCAGTTTTCACACTCTATGCTTAGTGATCTTTGTGTGCCCAGGACTGAAATGAAGCTTGGTCAGCATCCCACACAAACGAATGCTCCACATGCGGGTTTCACATGCCACCAACTCCACATTCACAGGCAACTTCAGCGCCACAGCCGTTTTCAGATAGCCCTCAATGCAAAGGCTCTAGACGCAAATATTGGTGTTAGAGCTAATTCAATCAAGGAAACACTGCATGTTGGTGAAGGGCATATTGAAGAAGGATCAGCCGAGTGGTTCTTGTGGGAGAACAACTCCATTTGGCTCACTAACTTCACACACCATCAGGCTTCCAAGCAGCTCTCAAGGAAACTCAGTTTTCACACTCTATGCTTAGTGCCCTTTGAGTGCATTATCTAGGAATGAACCTGGTAGAGCATCCCACACAAACGAATGCTCCACATGCGGGTTTCACATGCCACCAACTCCACATTCACAGGCAACTTCAGCGCCACAGCCGTTTTCAGATAGCCCTCAATGCAAAGGCTCTAGACGCAAATATTGGTGTGAGAGCTAATTCAATCAAGGAAACACTGCATGTTGGTGAAGGGCATATTGAAGAAGGATCAGCTGAGTGGTTCTTGTGGGAGAACAACTCCATTTGGCTCACTAACTTCACACACCATCAGGCTTCCAAGCAGCTCTCAAGGAAACTCAGTTTTCACACTCTATGCTTAGTGATCTTTGTGTGCCCAGGACTGAAATGAAGCTTGTTCAGCATCCCACACAAACGAATGCTCCACATGCGGCTTTCACATGCCACCAACTCCACATTCACAGGCAACTTCAGCGCCACAGCCGTTTTCAGATAGCCCTCAATGCAAAGGCTCTAGACGCAAATATTGGTGTGAGAGCTAATTCAATCAAGGAAACACTGCATGTTGGTGAAGGGCATATTGAAGAAGGATCAGCCGAGTGGTTCTTGTGGGAGAACAACTCCATTTGGCTCACTAACTTCACACACCATCAGGCTTCCAAGCAGCTCTCAAGGAAACTCAGTTTTCACACTCTATGCTTATTGCCCTTTGAGTGCATTATCTAGGAATGAACCTGGTAGAGCATCCCACACACACGAATGCTCCACATGCGGGTTTCACATGCCACCAACTCCACATTCACAGGCAACTTCAGCGCCACAGCCGTTTTCAGATAGCCCTCAATGCAAAGGCTCTAGACGCAAATATTGGTGTGAGAGCTAATTCAATCAAGGAAACACTGCATGTTGGTGAAGGGCATATTGAAGAAGGATCAGCCGAGTGGTTCTTGTGGGAGTACAACTCCATTTGGCTCACTAACTTCACACACCATCAGGCTTCCAAGCAGCTCTCAAGGAAACTCAGTTTTCACACTCTATGCTTAGTGCTCTTTGTGTGCCCAGGACTGAAATGAAACTTGGTCAGCATCCCACACAAACGAATGCTCCACATGCGGGTTTCACATGCCACCAACTCCACATTCACAGGCAACTTCAGCGCCACAGCCGTTTTCAGATAGCCCTCAATGCAAAGGCTCTAGACGCAAATATTGGTGTGAGAGCTAATTCAATCAAGGAAACACTGCATGTTGGTGAAGGGCATATTGAAGAAGGATCAGCTGTGTGGTTCTTGTGGGAGAACAACTCCATTTGGCTCACTAACTTCACACACCATCAGGCTTCCAAGCAGCTCTCAAGGAAACTCAGTTTTCACACTCTATGCTTAGTGCCCTTTGTATGGCTAGGACTGAAATGAACCTGGTAGAGCATCCCACACAAACGAATGCTCCACATGCGGGTTTCACATGCCACCAACTCCACATTCACAGGCAACTTCAGCGCCACAGCCGTTTTCAGATAGCCCTCAATGCAAAGGCTCTAGACGCAAATATTGGTGTGAGAGCTAATTCAATCAAGGAAACACTGCATGTTGGTGAAGGGCATATTGAAGAAGGATCAGCCGAGTGGTTCTTGTGGGAGAACAACTCCATTTGGCTCACTAACTTCACACACCATCAGGCTTCCAAGCAGCTCTCAAGGAAACTCAGTTTTCACACTCTATGCTTAGTGCTCTTTGTGTGCCCAGGACTGAAATGAAACTTGGTCAGCATCCCACACAAACGAATGCTCCACATGCGGGTTTCACATGCCACCAACTCCACATTCACAGGCAACTTCAGCGCCACAGCCGTTTTCAGATAGCCCTCAATGCAAAGGCTCTAGACGCAAATATTGGTGTGAGAGCTAATTCAATCAAGGAAACACTGCATGTTGGTGAAGGGCATATTGAAGAAGGATCAGCTGAGTGGTTCTTGTGGGAGAACAACTCCATTTGGCTCACTAACTTCACACACCATCAGGCTTCCAAGCAGCTCTCAAGGAAACTCAGTTTTCACACTCTATGCTTAGTGATCTTTGTGTGCCCAGGACTGAAATGAAGCTTGGTCAACATCCCACACAAACGAATGCTCCACATGCGGGTTTCACATGCCACCAACTCCACATTCACAGGCAACTTCAGCGCCACAGCCGTTTTCAGATAGCCCTCAATGCAAAGGCTCTAGACGCAAATATTGGTGTGAGAGCTAATTCAATCAAGGAAACACTGCATGTTGGTGAAGGGCATATTGAAGAAGGATCAGCCGAGTGGTTCTTGTGGGAGAACAACTCCATTTGGTTCACTAACTTCACACACCATCAGGCTTCCAAGCAGCTCTCAAGGAAACTCAGTTTTCACACTCTATGCTTAGTGCTCTTTGAGTGCATTATCTAGGAATGAACCTGGTAGAGCATCCCACACAAACGAATGCTCCACATGCGGGTTTCACATGCCACCAACTCCACATTCACAGGCAACTTCAGCGCCACAGCCGTTTTCAGATAGCCCTCAATGCAAAGGCTCTAGACGCAAATATTGGTGTGAGAGCTAATTCAATCAAGGAAACACTGCATGTTGGTGAAGGGCATATTGAAGAAGGATCAGCTGAGTGGTTCTTGTGGGAGAACAACTCCATTTGGCTCACTAACTTCACACACCATCAGGCTTCCAAGCAGCTCTCAAGGAAACTCAGTTTTCACACTCTATGCTTAGTGATCTTTGTGTGCCCAGGACTGAAATGAAGCTTGGTCAGCATCCCACACAAACGAATGCTCCACATGCGGGTTTCACATGCCACCAACTCCACATTCACAGGCAACTTCAGCGCCACAGCCGTTTTCAGATAGCCCTCAATGCAAAGGCTCTAGACGCAAATATTGGTGTGAGAGCTAATTCAATCAAGGAAACACTGCATGTTGGTGAAGGGCATATTGAAGAAGGATCAGCCGAGTGGTTCTTGTGGGAGAACAACTCCATTTGGCTCACTAACTTCACACACCATCAGGCTTCCAAGCAGCTCTCAAGGAAACTCAGTTTTCACACTCTATGCTTAGTGCCCTTTGTATGGCTAGGACTGAAATGAACCTGGTAGAGCATCCCACACAAACGAATGCTCCACATGCGGGTTTCACATGCCACCAACTCCACATTCACAGGCAACTTCAGCGCCACAGCCGTTTTCAGATAGCCCTCAATGCAAAGGCTCTAGACGCAAATATTGGTGTGAGAGCTAATTCAATCAAGGAAACACTGCATGTTGGTGAAGGGCATATTGAAGAAGGATCAGCTGAGTGGTTCTTGTGGGAGAACAACTCCATTTGGCTCACTAACTTCACACACCATCAGGCTTCCAAGCAGCTCTCAAGGAAACTCAGTTTTCACACTCTATGCTTAGTGATCTTTGTGTGCCCAGGACTGAAATGAAGCTTGGTCAACATCCCACACAAACGAATGCTCCACATGCGGGTTTCACATGCCACCAACTCCACATTCACAGGCAACTTCAGCGCCACAGCCGTTTTCAGATAGCCCTCAATGCAAAGGCTCTAGACGCAAATATTGGTGTGAGAGCTAATTCAATCAAGGAAACACTGCATGTTGGTGAAGGGCATATTGAAGAAGGATCAGCCGAGTGGTTCTTGTGGGAGAACAACTCCATTTGGCTCACTAACTTCACACACCATCAGGCTTCCAAGCAGCTCTCAAGGAAACTCAGTTTTCACACTCTATGCTTAGTGCCCTTTGTATGGCTAGGACTGAAATGAACCTGGTAGAGCATCCCACACAAACGAATGCTCCACATGCGGGTTTCACATGCCACCAACTCCACATTCACAGGCAACTTCAGCGCCACAGCCGTTTTCAGATAGCCCTCAATGCAAAGGCTCTAGACGCAAATATTGGTGTGAGAGCTAATTCAATCAAGGAAACACTGCATGTTGGTGAAGGGCATATTGAAGAAGGATCAGCCGAGTGGTTCTTGTGGGAGAACAACTCCATTTTTCTCACTAACTTCACACACCATCAGGCTTCCAAGCAGCTCTCAAGGAAACTCAGTTTTCACACTCTATGCTTAGAGATCTTTGTGTGCCCAGGACTGAAATGAAGCTTGGTCAGCATCCCACACAAACGAATGCTCCACATGCGGGTTTCACATGCCACCAACTCCACATTCACAGGCAACTTCAGCGCCACAGCCGTTTTCAGATAGCCCTCAATGCAAAGGCTCTAGACGCAAATATTGGTGTGAGAGCTAATTCAATCAAGGAAACACTGCATGTTGGTGAAGGGCATATTGAAGAAGGATCAGCTGAGTGGTTCTTGTGGGAGAACAACTCCATTTGGCTCACTAACTTCACACACCATCAGGCTTCCAAGCAGCTCTCAAGGAAACTCAGTTTTCACACTCTATGCTTAGTGCCCTTTGTATGGCTAGGACTGAAATGAACCTGGTAGAGCATCCCACACAAACGAATGCTCCACATGAGGGTTTCACATGCCACCAACTCCACATTCACAGGCAACTTCAGCGCCACAGCAGTTTTCAGATAGCCCTCAATGCAAAGGCTCTAGACGCAAATATTGGTGTGAGAGCTAATTCAATCAAGGAAACACTGCATGTTGGTGAAGGGCATATTGAAGAAGGATCAGCCGACTGGTTCTTGTGGGAGAACAACTCCATTTGGCTCACTAACTTCACACACCATCAGGCTTCCAAGCAGCTCTCAAGGAAACTCAGTTTTCACACTCTATGCTTAGTGCTCTTTGTGTGCCCAGGACTGAAATGAAACTTGGTCAGCATCCCACACAAACGAATGCTCCACATGCGGGTTTCACATGCCACCAACTCCACATTCACAGGCAACTTCAGCGCCACAGCCGTTTTCAGATAGCCCTCAATGCAAAGGCTCTAGACGCAAATATTGGTGTGAGAGCTAATTCAATCAAGGCAACACTGCATGTTGGTGAAGGGCATATTGAAGAAGGATCAGCCGAGTGGTTCTTGTGGGAGAACAACTCCATTTGGCTCACTAACTTCACACACCATCAGGCTTCCAAGCAGCTCTCAAGGAAACTCAGTTTTCACACTCTATGCTTAGTGCCCTTTGAGTGCATTATCTAGGAATGAACCTGGTAGAGCATCCCACACAAACGAATGCTCCACATGCGGGTTTCACATGCCACCAACTCCACATTCACAGGCAACTTCAGCGCCACAGCCGTTTTCAGATAGCCCTCAATGCAAAGGCTCTAGACGCAAATATTGGTGTGAGAGCTAATTCAATCAAGGAAACACTGCATGTTGGTGAAGGGCATATTGAAGAAGGATCAGCCGAGTGGTTCTTGTGGGAGAACAACTCCATTTGGCTCACTAACTTCACACACCATCAGGCTTCCAAGCAGCTCTCACGGAAACTCAGTTTTCACACTCTATGCTTAGTGCCCTTTGAGTGCATTATCTAGGCATGAACCTGGTAGAGCATCCCACACAAACGAATGCTCCACATGCGGGTTTCACATGCCACCAACTCCACATTCACAGGCAACTTCAGCGCCACAGCCGTTTTCAGATAGCCCTCAATGCAAAGGCTCTAGACGCAAATATTGGTGTGAGAGCTAATTCAATCAAGGAAACACTGCATGTTGGTGAAGGGCATATTGAAGAAGGATCAGCCGAGTGGTTCTTGTGGGAGAACAACTCCATTTGGCTCACTAACTTCACACACCATCAGGCTTCCAAGCAGCTCTCAAGGAAACTCAGTTTTCACACTCTATGCTTAGTGCCCATTGTATGGCTAGGACTGAAATGAACCTGGTAGAGCATCCCACACAAACGAATGCTCCACATGCGGGTTTCACATGCCACCAACTCCACATTCACAGGCAACATCAGCGCCACAGCCGTTTTCAGATAGCCCTCAATGCAAAGGCTCTAGACGCAAATATTGGTGTGAGAGCTAATTCAATCAAGGAAACACTGCATGTTGGTGAAGGGCATATTGAAGAAGGATCAGCCGAGTGGTTCTTGTGGGAGAACAACTCCATTTGGCTCACTAACTTCACACACCATCAGGCTTCCAAGCAGCTCTCAAGGAAACTCAGTTTTCACACTCTATGCTTAGTGCCCTTTGTATGGCTAGGACTGAAATGAACCTGGTAGAGCATCCCACACAAATGAATGCTCCACATGCGGGTTTCACATGCCACCAACTCCACATTCACAGGCAACTTCAGCGCCACAGCCGTTTTCAGATAGCCCTCAATGCAAAGGCTCTAGACGCAAATATTGGTGTGAGAGCTAATTCAATCAAGGCAACACTGCATGTTGGTGAAGGGCATATTGAAGAAGGATCAGCCGAGTGGTTCTTGTGGGAGAACAACTCCATTTGGCTCACTAACTTCACACACCATCAGGCTTCCAAGCAGCTCTCAAGGAAACTCAGTTTTCACACTCTATGCTTAGTGACCTTTGAGTGCATTATCTAGGAATGAACCTGGTAGATCATCCCACACAAACGAATGCTCCACATGCGGGTTTCACATGCCACCAACTCCACATTCACAGGCAACTTCAGAGCCACAGCCATTTTCAGATAGCCCTCAATGCAAAGGCTCTAGACGCAAATATTGGTGTGAGAGCTAATTCAATCAAGGAAACACTGCATGTTGGTGAAGGGCATATTGAAGAAGGATCAGCCGAGTGGTTCTTGTGGGAGAACAACTCCATTTGGCTCACTAACTTCACACACCATCAGGCTTCCAAGCAGCTCTCAAGGAAACTCAGTTTTCACACTCTATGCTTAGTGCCCTTTGTATGGCTAGGACTGAAATGAACCTGGTAGAGCATCCCACACAAACGAATGCTCCACATGCGGGTTTCACATGCCACCAACTCCACATTCACAGGCAACTTCAGCGCCACAGCCGTTTTCAGATAGCCCTCAATGCAAAGGCTCTAGACGCAAATATTGGTGTGAGAGCTAATTCAATCAAGGAAACACTGCATGTTGGTGAAGGGCATATTGAAGAAGGATCAGCCGAGTGGTTCTTGTGGGAGAACAACTCCATTTGGCTCACTAACTTCACACACCATCAGGCTTCCAAGCAGCTCTCAAGGAAACTCAGTTTTCACACTCTATGCTTAGTGCCCTTTGTATGGCTAGGACTGAAATGAACCTGGTAGAGCATCCCACACAAATGAATGCTCCACATGCGGGTTTCACATGCCACCAACTCCACATTCACAGGCAACTTCAGCACCACAGCCGTTTTCAGATAGCCCTCAATGCAAAGGCTCTAGACGCAAATATTGGTGTGAGAGCTAATTCAATCAAGGAAACACTGCATGTTGGTGAAGGGCATATTGAAGAAGGATCAGCCGAGTGGTTCTTGTGGGAGAACAACTCCATTTGGCTCACTAACTTCACACACCATCAGGCTTCCAAGCAGCTCTCAAGGAAACTCAGTTTTCACACTCTATGCTTAGTGCTCTTTGTGTGCCCAGGACTGAAATGAAACTTGGTCAGCATCCCACACAAACGAATGCTCCACATGCGGGTTTCACATGCCACCAACTCCACATTCACAGGCAACTTCAGCGCCACAGCCGTTTTCAGATAGCCCTCAATGCAAAGGCTCTAGACGCAAATATTGGTGTGAGAGCTAATTCAATCAAGGAAACACTGCATGTTGGTGAAGGGCATATTGAAGAAGGATCAGCTGAGTGGTTCTTGTGGGAGAACAACTCCATTTGGCTCACTAACTTCACACACCATCAGGCTTCCAAGCAGCTCTCAAGGAAACTCAGTTTTCACACTCTATGCTTAGTGATCTTTGTGTGCCCAGGACTGAAATGAAGCTTGGTCAACATCCCACACAAACGAATGCTCCACATGCGGGTTTCACATGCCACCAACTCCACATTCACAGGCAACTTCAGCGCCACAGCCGTTTTCAGATAGCCCTCAATGCAAAGGCTCTAGACGCAAATATTGGTGTGAGAGCTAATTCAATCAAGGAAACACTGCATGTTGGTGAAGGGCATATTGAAGAAGGATCAGCCGAGTGGTTCTTGTGGGAGAACAACTCCATTTGGCTCACTAACTTCACACACCATCAGGCTTCCAAGCAGCTCTCAAGGAAACTCAGTTTTCACACTCTATGCTTAGTGCCCTTTGTATGGCTAGGACTGAAATGAACCTGGTAGAGCATCCCACACAAACGAAAGCTCCACATGCGGGTTTCACATGCCACCAACTCCACATTCACAGGCAACTTCAGCGCCACAGCCGTTTTCAGATAGCCCTCAATGCAAAGGCTCTAGACGCAAATATTGGTGTGAGAGCTAATTCAATCAAGGAAACACTGCATGTTGGTGAAGGGCATATTGAAGAAGGATCAGCCGAGTGGTTCTTGTGGGAGAACAACTCCATTTGGCTCACTAACTTCACACACCATCAGGCTTCCAAGCAGCTCTCAAGGAAACTCAGTTTTCACACTCTATGCTTAGTGCTCTTTGTGTGCCCAGGACTGAAATGAAGCTTGGTCAACATCCCACACAAACGAATGCTCCACATGCGGGTTTCACATGCCACCAACTCCACATTCACAGGCAACTTCAGCGCCACAGCCGTTTTCAGATAGCCCTCAATGCAAAGGCTCTAGACGCAAATATTGGTGTGAGAGCTAATTCAATCAAGGAAACACTGCATGTTGGTGAAGGGCATATTGAAGAAGGATCAGCCGAGTGGTTCTTGTGGGAGAACAACTCCATTTGGCTCACTAACTTCACACACCATCAGGCTTCCAAGCAGCTCTCAAGGAAACTCAGTTTTCACACTCTATGCTTAGTGCCCTTTGTATGGCTAGGACTGAAATGAACCTGGTAGATCATCCCACACAAACGAATGCTCCACATGCGGGTTTCACATGCCACCAACTCCACATTCACAGGCAACTTCAGCGCCACAGCCGTTTTCAGATAGCCCTCAATGCAAAGGCTCTAGACGCAAATATTGGTGTGAGAGCTAATTCAATCAAGGAAACACTGCATGTTGGTGAAGGGCATATTGAAGAAGGATCAGCCGAGTGGTTCTTGTGGGAGAACAACTCCATTTGGCTCACTAACTTCACACACCATCAGGCTTCCAAGGAGCTCTCAAGGAAACTCAGTTTTCACACTCTATGCTTAGTGATCTTTGTGTGCCCAGGACTGAAATGAAGCTTGGTCAACATCCCACACAAACGAATGCTCCACATGCGGGTTTCACATGCCACCAACTCCACATTCACAGGCAACTTCAGCGCCACAGCCGTTTTCAGATAGCCCTCAATGCAAAGGCTCTAGACGCAAATATTGGTGTGAGAGCTAATTCAATCAAGGAAACACTGCATGTTGGTGAAGGGCATATTGAAGAAGGATCAGCTGAGTGGTTCTTGTGGAGAACAACTCCATTTGGCTCACTAACTTCACACACCATCAGGCTTCCAAGCAGCTCTCAAGGAAACTCAGTTTTCACACTCTATGCTTAGTGCCCTTTGTATGGCTAGGACTGAAATGAACCTGGTAGAGCATCCCACACAAACGAATGCTCCACATGCGGGTTTCACATGCCACCAACTCCACATTCACAGGCAACTTCAGCGCCACAGCCGTTTTCAGATAGCCCTCAATGCAAAGGCTCTAGACGCAAATATTGGTGTGAGAGCTAATTCAATCAAGGAAACACTGCATGTTGGTGAAGGGCATATTGAAGAAGGATCAGCCGAGTGGTTCTTGTGGGAGAACAACTCCATTTGGCTCACTAACTTCACACACCATCAGGCTTCCAAGCAGCTCTCAAGGAAACTCAGTTTCACACTCTATGCTTAGTGCTCTTTGTGTGCCCAGGACTGAAATGAAGTTTGGTCAGCATCCCACACAAACGAATGCTCCACATGCGGGTTTCACATGCCACCAACTCCACATTCACAGGCAACTTCAGCGCCACAGCCGTTTTCAGATAGCCCTCAATGCAAAGGCTCTAGACGCAAATATTGGTGTGAGAGCTAATTCAATCAAGGCAACACTGCATGTTGGTGAAGGGCATATTGAAGAAGGATCAGCCGAGTGGTTCTTGTGGGAGAACAACTCCATTTGGCTCACTAACTTCACACACCATCAGGCTTCCAAGCATCTCTCAAGGAAACTCAGTTTTCACACTCTATGCTTAGTGCCCTTTGAGTGCATTATCTAGGAATGAACCTGGTAGAGCATCCCACACAAACGAATGCTCCACATGCGGGTTTCACATGCCACCAACTCCACATTCACAGGCAACTTCAGCGCCACAGCCGTTTTCAGATAGCCCTCAATGCAAAGGCTCTAGACGCAAATATTGGTGTGAGAGCTAATTCAATCAAGGAAACACTGCATGTTGGTGAAGGGCATATTGAAGAAGGATCAGCTGAGTGGTTCTTGTGGGAGAACAACTCCATTTGGCTCACTAACTTCACACACCATCAGGCTTCCAAGCAGCTCTCAAGGAAACTCAGTTTTCACACTCTATGCTTAGTGATCTTTGTGTGCCCAGGACTGAAATGAAGCTTGGTCAGCATCCCACACAAACGAATGCTCCACATGCGGGTTTCACATGCCACCAACTCCACATTCACAGGCAACTTCAGCGCCACAGCCGTTTTCAGATAGCCCTCAATGCAAAGGCTCTAGACGCAAATATTGGTGTGAGAGCTAATTCAATCAAGGAAACACTGCATGTTGGTGAAGGGCATATTGAAGAAGGATCAGCCGAGTGGTTCTTGTGGGAGAACAACTCCATTTGGCTCACTAACTTCACACACCATCAGGCTTCCAAGCAGCTCTCAAGGAAACTCAGTTTTCACACTCTATGCTTAGTGCCCTTTGTATGGCTAGGACTGAAATGAACCTGGTAGAGCATCCCACACAAACGAATGCTCCACATGCGGGTTTCACATGCCACCAACTCCACATTCACAGGCAACTTCAGCGCCACAGCCGTTTTCAGATAGCCCTCAATGCAAAGGCTCTAGACGCAAATATTGGTGTGAGAGCTAATTCAATCAAGGAAACACTGCATGTTGGTGAAGGGCATATTGAAGAAGGATCAGCTGAGTGGTTCTTGTGGGAGAACAACTCCATTTGGCTCACTAACTTCACACACCATCAGGCTTCCAAGCAGCTCTCAAGGAAACTCAGTTTTCACACTCTATGCTTAGTGATCTTTGTGTGCCCAGGACTGAAATGAAGCTTGGTCAGCATCCCACACAAACGAATGCTCCACATGCGGGTTTCACATGCCACCAACTCCACATTCACAGGCAACTTCAGCGCCACAGCCGTTTTCAGATAGCCCTCAATGCAAAGGCTCTAGACGCAAATATTGGTGTGAGAGCTAATTCAATCAAGGAAACACTGCATGTTGGTGAAGGGCATATTGAAGAAGGATCAGCCGAGTGGTTCTTGTGGGAGAACAACTCCATTTGGCTCACTAACTTCACACACCATCAGGCTTCCAAGCAGCTCTCAAGGAAACTCAGTTTTCACACTCTATGCTTAGTGCCCTTTGTATGGCTAGGACTGAAATGAACCTGGTAGAGCATCCCACACAAACGAATGCTCCACATGCGGGTTTCACATGCCACCAACTCCACATTCACAGGCAACTTCAGCGCCACAGCCGTTTTCAGATAGCCCTCAATGCAAAGGCTCTAGACGCAAATATTGGTGTGAGAGCTAATTCAATCAAGGAAACACTGCATGTTGGTGAAGGGCATATTGAAGAAGGATCAGCCGAGTGGTTCTTGTGGGAGAACAACTCCATTTGGCTCACTAACTTCACACACCATCAGGCTTCCAAGCAGCTCTCAAGGAAACTCAGTTTTCACACTCTATGCTTAGTGCTCTTTGTGTGCCCAGGACTGAAATGAAACTTGGTCAGCATCCCACACAAACGAATGCTCCACATGCGGGTTTCACATGCCACCAACTCCACATTCACAGGCAACTTCAGCGCCACAGCCGTTTTCAGATAGCCCTCAATGCAAAGGCTCTAGACGCAAATATTGGTGTGAGAGCTAATTCAATCAAGGAAACACTGCATGTTGGTGAAGGGCATATTGAAGAAGGATCAGCCGAGTGGTTCTTGTGGGAGAACAACTCCATTTGGCTCACTAACTTCACACACCATCAGGCTTCCAAGCAGCTCTCAAGGAAACTCAGTTTTCACACTCTATGCTTAGTGCCCTTTGTATGGCTAGGACTGAAATGAACCTGGTAGAGCATCCCACACAAACGAATGCTCCACATGCGGGTTTCACATGCCACCAACTCCACATTCACAGGCAACTTCAGCGCCACAGCCGTTTTCAGATAGCCCTCAATGCAAAGGCTCTAGACGCAAATATTGGTGTGAGAGCTAATTCAATCAAGGAAACACTGCATGTTGGTGAAGGGCATATTGAAGAAGGATCAGCTGAGTGGTTCTTGTGGGAGAACAACTCCATTTGGCTCACTAACTTCACACACCATCAGGCTTCCAAGCAGCTCTCAAGGAAACTCAGTTTTCACACTCTATGCTTAGTGATCTTTGTGTGCCCAGGACTGAAATGAAGCTTGGTCAGCGTCCCACACAAACGAATGCTCCACATGCGGGTTTCACATGCCACCAACTCCACATTCACAGGCAACTTCAGCGCCACAGCCGTTTTCAGATAGCCCTCAATGCAAAGGCTCTAGACGCAAATATTGGTGTGAGAGCTAATTCAATCAAGGAAACACTGCATGTTGGTGAAGGGCATATTGAAGAAGGATCAGCCGAGTGGTTCTTGTGGGAGAACAACTCCATTTGGCTCACTAACTTCACACACCATCAGGCTTCCAAGCAGCTCTCAAGGAAACTCAGTTTTCACACTCTATGCTTAGTGCCCTTTGTATGGCTAGGACTGAAATGAACCTGGTAGAGCATCCCACACAAACGAATGCTCCACATGCGGGTTTCACATGCCACCAACTCCACATTCACAGGCAACTTCAGCGCCACAGCCGTTTTCAGATAGCCCTCAATGCAAAGGCTCTAGACGCAAATATTGGTGTGAGAGCTAATTCAATCAAGGAAACACTGCATGTTGGTGAAGGGCATATTGAAGAAGGATCAGCCGAGTGGTTCTTGTGGGAGAACAACTCCATTTGGCTCACTAACTTCACACACCATCAGGCTTCCAAGCAGCTCTCAAGGAAACTCAGTTTTCACACTCTATGCTTAGTGCTCTTTGTGTGCCCAGGACTGAAATGAAACTTGGTCAGCATCCCACACAAACGAATGCTCCACATGCGGGTTTCACATGCCACCAACTCCACATTCACAGGCAACTTCAGCGCCACAGCCGTTTTCAGATAGCCCTCAATGCAAAGGCTCTAGACGCAAATATTGGTGTGAGAGCTAATTCAATCAAGGAAACACTGCATGTTGGTGAAGGGCATATTGAAGAAGGATCAGCCGAGTGGTTCTTGTGGGAGAACAACTCCATTTGGCTCACTAACTTCACACACCATCAGGCTTCCAAGCAGCTCTCAAGGAAACTCAGTTTTCACACTCTATGCTTAGTGCCCTTTGTATGGCTAGGACTGAAATGAACCTGGTAGAGCATCCCACACAAACGAATGCTCCACATGCGGGTTTCACATGCCACCAACTCCACATTCACAGGCAACTTCAGCGCCACAGCCGTTTTCAGATAGCCCTCAATGCAAAGGCTCTAGACGCAAATATTGGTGTGAGAGCTAATTCAATCAAGGAAACACTGCATGTTGGTTAAGGGCATATTGAAGAAGGATCAGCCGAGTGGTTCTTGTGGGAGAACAACTCCATTTGGCTCACTAACTTCACACACCATCAGGCTTCCAAGCAGCTCTCAAGGAAACTCAGTTTTCACACTCTATGCTTAGTGCTCTTTGTGTGCCCAGGACTGAAATGAAACTTGGTCAGCATCCCACACAAACGAATGCTCCACATGCGGGTTTCACATGCCACCAACTCCACATTCACAGGCAACTTCAGCGCCACAGCCGTTTTCAGATAGCCCTCAATGCAAAGGCTCTAGACGCAAATATTGGTGTGAGAGCTAATTCAATCAAGGCAACACTGCATGTTGGTGAAGGGCATATTGAAGAAGGATCAGCCGAGTGGTTCTTGTGGGAGAACAACTCCATTTGGCTCACTAACTTCACACACCATCAGGCTTCCAAGCAGCTCTCAAGGAAACTCAGTTTTCACACTCTATGCTTAGTGCCCTTTGAGTGCATTATCTAGGAATGAACCTGGTAGAGCATCCCACACAAACGAATGCTCCACATGCGGGTTTCACATGCCACCAACTCCACATTCACAGGCAACTTCAGCGCCACAGCCGTTTTCAGATAGCCCTCAATGCAAAGGCTCTAGACGCAAATATTGGTGTGAGAGCTAATTCAATCAAGGAAACACTGCATGTTGGTGAAGGGCATATTGAAGAAGGATCAGCCGAGTGGTTCTTGTGGGAGAACAACTCCATTTGGCTCACTAACTTCACACACCATCAGGCTTCCAAGCAGCTCTCACGGAAACTCAGTTTTCACACTCTATGCTTAGTGCCCTTTGAGTGCATTATCTAGGAATGAAACTGGTAGAGCATCCCACACAAACGAATGCTCCACATGCGGGTTTCACATGCCACCAACTCCACATTCACAGGCAACTTCAGCGCCACAGCCGTTTTCAGATAGCCCTCAATGCAAAGGCTCTAGACGCAAATATTGGTGTGAGAGCTAATTCAATCAAGGAAACACTGCATGTTGGTGAAGGGCATATTGAAGAAGGATCAGCTGAGTGGTTCTTGTGGGAGAACAACTCCATTTGGCTCACTAACTTCACACACCATCAGGCTTCCAAGCAGCTCTCAAGGAAACTCAGTTTTCACACTCTATGCTTAGTGATCTTTGTGTGCCCAGGACTGAAATGAAGCTTGGTCAGCATCCCACACAAACGAATGCTCCACATGCGGGTTTCACATGCCACCAACTCCACATTCACAGGCAACTTCAGCGCCACAGCCGTTTTCAGATAGCCCTCAATGCAAAGGCTCTAGACGCAAATATTGGTGTGAGAGCTAATTCAATCAAGGAAACACTGCATGTTGGTGAAGGGCATATTGAAGAAGGATCAGCCGAGTGGTTCTTGTGGGAGAACAACTCCATTTGGCTCACTAACTTCACACACCATCAGGCTTCCAAGCAGCTCTCAAGGAAACTCAGTTTTCACACTCTATGCTTAGTGCCCTTTGTATGGCTAGGACTGAAATGAACCTGGTAGAGCATCCCACACAAACGAATGCTCCACATGCGGGTTTCACATGCCACCAACTCCACATTCACAGGCAACTTCAGCGCCACAGCCGTTTTCAGATAGCCCTCAATGCAAAGGCTCTAGACGCAAATATTGGTGTGAGAGCTAATTCAATCAAGGAAACACTGCATGTTGGTGAAGGGCATATTGAAGAAGGATCAGCCGAGTGGTTCTTGTGGGAGAACAACTCCATTTGGCTCACTAACTTCACACACCATCAGGCTTCCAAGCAGCTCTCAAGGAAACTCAGTTTTCACACTCTATGCTTAGTGATCTTTGTGTGCCCAGGACTGAAATGAAGCTTGGTCAGCATTCCACACAAACGAATGCTCCACATGCGGGTTTCACATGCCACCAACTCCACATTCACAGGCAACTTCAGCGCCACAGCCGTTTTCAGATAGCCCTCAATGCAAAGGCTCTAGACGCAAATATTGGTGTGAGAGCTAATTCAATCAAGGAAACACTGCATGTTGGTGAAGGGCATATTGAAGAAGGATCAGCCGAGTGGTTCTTGTGGGAGAACAACTCCATTTGGCTCACTAACTTCACACACCATCAGGCTTCCAAGCAGCTCTCAAGGAAACTCAGTTTTCACACTCTATGCTTAGTGCCCTTTGTATGGCTAGGACTGAAATGAACCTGGTAGAGCATCCCACACAAACGAATGCTCCACATGCGGGTTTCACATGCCACCAACTCCACATTCACAGGCAACTTCAGCGCCACAGCCGTTTTCAGATAGCCCTCAATGCAAAGGCTCTAGACGCAAATATTGGTGTGAGAGCTAATTCAATCAAGGAAACACTGCATGTTGGTGAAGGGCATATTGAAGAAGGATCAGCCGAGTGGTTCTTGTGGGAGAACAACTCCATTTGGCTCACTAACTTCACACACCATCAGGCTTCCAAGCAGCTCTCAAGGAAACTCAGTTTTCACACTCTATGCTTAGTGCTCTTTGTGTGCCCAGGACTGAAATGAAACTTGGTCAGCATCCCACACAAACGAATGCTCCACATGCGGGTTTCACATGCCACCAACTCCACATTCACAGGCAACTTCAGTGCCACAGCCGTTTTCAGATAGCCCTCAATGCAAAGGCTCTAGACGCAAATATTGGTGTGAGAGCTAATTCAATCAAGGAAACACTGCATGTTGGTGAAGGGCATATTGAAGAAGGATCAGCCGAGTGGTTCTTGTGGGAGAACAACTCCATTTGGCTCACTAACTTCACACACCATCAGGCTTCCAAGCAGCTCTCAAGGAAACTCAGTTTTCACACTCTATGCTTGGTGCCCTTTGTATGGCTAGGACTGAAATGAACCTGGTAGAGCATCCCACACAAACGAATGCTCCACATGCGGGTTTCACATGCCACCAACTCCACATTCACAGGCAACTTCAGCGCCACAGCCGTTTTCAGATAGCCCTCAATGCAAAGGCTCTAGACGCAAATATTGGTGTGAGAGCTAATTCAATCAAGGAAACACTGCATGTTGGTGAAGGGCATATTGAAGAAGGATCAGCTGAGTGGTTCTTGTGGGAGAACAACTCCATTTGGCTCACTAACTTCACACACCATCAGGCTTCCAAGCAGCTCTCAAGGAAACTCAGTTTTCACACTCTATGCTTAGTGCCCTTTGTATGGCTAGGACTGAAATGAACCTGGTAGAGCATCCCACACAAACGAATGCTCCACATGCGGGTTTCACATGCCACCAACTCCACATTCACAGGCAACTTCAGCGCCACAGCCGTTTTCAGATAGCCCTCAATGCAAAGGCTCTAGACGCAAATATTGGTGTGAGAGCTAATTCAATCAAGGAAACACTGCATGTTGGTGAAGGGCATATTGAAGAAGGATCAGCCGAGTGGTTCTTGTGGGAGAACAACTCCATTTGGCTCACTAACTTCACACACCATCAGGCTTCCAAGCAGCTCTCAAGGAAACTCAGTTTTCACACTCTATGCTTAGTGATCTTTGTGTGCCCAGGACTGAAATGAAGCTTGGTCAGCATCCCACACAAACGAATGCTCCACATGCGGGTTTCACATGCCACCAACTCCACATTCACAGGCAACTTCAGCGCCAAAGCCGTTTTCAGATAGCCCTCAATGCAAAGGCTCTAGACGCAAATATTGGTGTGAGAGCTAATTCAATCAAGGAAACACTGCATGTTGGTGAAGGGCATATTGAAGAAGGATCAGCCTAGTGGTTCTTGTGGGAGAACAACTCCATTTGGCTCACTAACTTCACACACCATCAGGCTTCCAAGCAGCTCTCAAGGAAACTCAGTTTTCACACTCTATGCTTAGTGCTCTTTGTGTGCCCAGGACTGAAATGAAACTTGGTCAGCATCCCACACAAACGAATGCTCCACATGCGGGTTTCACATGCCACCAACTCCACATTCACAGGCAACTTCAGCGCCACAGCCGTTTTCAGATAGCCCTCAATGCAAAGGCTCTAGACGCAAATATTGGTGTGAGAGCTAATTCAATCAAGGAAACACTGCATGTTGGTGAAGGGCATATTGAAGAAGGATCAGCTGAGTGGTTCTTGTGGGAGAACAACTCCATTTGGCTCACTAACTTCACACACCATCAGGCTTCCAAGCAGCTCTCAAGGAAACTCAGTTTTCACACTCTATGCTTAGTGCCCTTTGTATGGCTAGGACTGAAATGAACCTGGTAGAGCATCCCACACAAACGAATGCTCCACATGCGGGTTTCACATGCCACCAACTCCACATTCACAGGCAACTTCAGCGCCACAGCCGTTTTCAGATAGCCCTCAATGCAAAGGCTCTAGACGCAAATATTGGTGTGAGAGCTAATTCAATCAAGGAAACACTGCATGTTGGTGAAGGGCATATTGAAGAAGGATCAGCCGAGTGGTTCTTGTGGGAGAACAACTCCATTTGGCTCACTAACTTCACACACCATCAGGCTTCCAAGCAGCTCTCAAGGAAACTCAGTTTTCACACTCTATGCTTAGTGCTCTTTGTGTGCCCAGGACTGAAATGAAACTTGGTCAGCATCCCACACAAACGAATGCTCCACATGCGGGTTTCACATGCCACCAACTCCACATTCACAGGCAACTTCAGCGCCACAGCCGTTTTCAGATAGCCCTCAATGCAAAGGCTCTAGACGCAAATATTGGTGTGAGAGCTAATTCAATCAAGGAAACACTGCATGTTGGTGAAGGGCATATTGAAGAAGGATCAGCCGAGTGGTTCTTGTGGGAGAACAACTCCATTTGGCTCACTAACTTCACACACCATCAGGCTTCCAAGCAGCTCTCACGGAAACTCAGTTTTCACACTCTATGCTTAGTGCCCTTTGTATGGCTAGGACTGAAATGAACCTGGTAGAGCATCCCACACAAACGAATGCTCCACATGCGGGTTTCACATGCCACCAACTCCACATTCACAGGCAACTTCAGCGCCACAGCCGTTTTCAGATAGCCCTCAATGCAAAGGCTCTAGACGCAAATATTGGTGTGAGAGCTAATTCAATCAAGGAAACACTGCATGTTGGTGAAGGGCATATTGAAGAAGGATCAGCCGAGTGGTTCTTGTGGGAGAACAACTCCATTTGGCTCACTAACTTCACACACCATCAGGCTTCCAAGCAGCTCTCAAGGAAACTCAGTTTTCACACTCTATGCTTAGTGCCCTTTGTATGGCTAGGACTGAAATGAACCTGGTAGAGCATCCCACACAAACGAATGCTCCACATGCGGGTTTCACATGCCACCAACTCCACATTCACAGGCAACTTCAGCGCCACAGCCGTTTTCAGATAGCCCTCAATGCAAAGGCTCTAGACGCAAATATTGGTGTGAGAGCTAATTCAATCAAGGAAACACTGCATGTTGGTGAAGGGCATATTGAAGAAGGATCAGCCGAGTGGTTCTTGTGGAGAACAACTCCATTTGGCTCACTAACTTCACACACCATCAGGCTTCCAAGCAGCTCTCAAGGAAACTCAGTTTTCACACTCTATGCTTAGTGCTCTTTGTGTGCCCAGGACTGAATGAACTTGGTCAGCATCCCACACAAACGAATGCTCCACATGCGGGTTTCACATGCCACCAACTCCACATTCACAGGCAACTTCAGTGCCACAGCCGTTTTTCAGATAGCCCTCAATGCAAAGGCTCTAGACGCAAATATTGGTGTGAGAGCTAATTCAATCAA